>NC_080715.1:4124572-4172072 GCF_019097595.1 Hemibagrus wyckioides | reverse complement strand
TTATGTAGTTCTGTGTTGTGTTATGTAGTTCTGTATTGTGTTATGTAGTTCTGTGTTGTGTTATGTAGTTCTGTATTGTGTTATGTAGTTCTGTATTGTGTTATGTAGTTCTGTATTGTGTTATGTAGCTCTGTGTTGTGTTATGTAGTTCTGTATTGTGTTATGTAGTTCTGTGTTGTGTTATGTAGTTCTGTATTGTGTTATGTAGTTCTGTGTTGTGTTATGTAGTTCTGTGTTGTGTTATGTAGTTCTATGTTGTGTTATGTAGTTCTGTGTTGTGTTATGTAGCTCTGTATTGTGTTATGTAGTTCTGTGTTGTGTTATGTAGTTCTGTATTGTGTTATGTAGTTCTGTGTTGTGTTATGTAGTTCTGTGTTGTGTTATGTAGTTCTATGTTGTGTTATGTAGTTCTGTGTTGTGTTATGTAGTTCTGTGTTGTGTTATGTAGCTCTGTATTGTGTTATGTAGCTCTGTGTTGTGTTATGTAGTTCTGTATTGTGTTATGTAGTTCTGTATTGTGTTATGTAGTTCTGTGTTGTGTTATGTAGTTCTGTGTTGTGTTATGTAGTTCTGTATTGTGTTATGTAGTTCTGTATTGTGTTATGTAGTTCTGTGTTGTGTTATGTAGTTCTGTGTTGTGTTATGTAGTTCTGTATTGTGTTATGTAGTTCTGTATTGTGTTATGTAGCTCTGTGTTGTTATGTAGTTCTGTATTGTGTTATGTAGTTCTGTGTTGTGTTATGTAGCTCTGTGTTGTTATGTAGTTCTGTATTGTGTTATGTAGTTCTGTGTTGTGTTATGTAGTTCTGTATTGTGTTATGTAGTTCTGTATTGTGTTATGTAGTTCTGTATTGTGTAATGTAGTTCTGTATTGTGTTATGTAGTTCTGTGTTGTGTTATGTAGTTCTGTGTTGTGTTATGTAGTTCTGTGTTGTGTTATGTAGTTCTGTATTGTGTTATGTAGTTCTATGTTGTTTTATGTAGTTCTGTGTTGTGTTATGTAGTTCTGTGTTGTGTTATGTAGTTCTGTATTGTGTTATGTAGTTCTATGTTGTTTTATGTAGTTCTGTGTTGTGTTATGTAGTTCTGTGTTGTGTTATGTAGTTCTGTATTGTGTTATGTAGTTCTATGTTGTTTTATGTAGTTCTATGTTGTGTTATGTAGTTCTGTGTTGTGTTATGTAGTTCTGTATTGTGTTATGTAGTTCTGTGTTGTGTTATGTAGTTCTGTATTGTGTTATGTAGTTCTATGTTGTGTTATGTAGTTCTGTATTGTGTTATGTAGTTCTATGTTGTGTTATGTAGTTCTGTGTTGTGTTATGTAGTTCTGTGTTGTGTTATGTAGTTCTGTATTGTGTTATGTAGTTCTATGTTGTTTTATGTAGTTCTGTGTTGTGTTATGTAGTTCTGTATTGTGTTATGTAGTTCTGTGTTGTGTTATGTAGTTCTGTATTGTGTTATGTAGTTCTATGTTGTGTTATGTAGTTCTGTATTGTGTTATGTAGTTCTATGTTGTTTTATGTAGTTCTGTGTTGTGTTATGTAGTTCTGTATTGTGTTATGTAGTTCTGTGTTGTGTTATGTAGTTCTGTATTGTGTTATGTAGTTCTGTATTGTGTTATGTAGTTCTGTATTGTGTTATGTAGTTCTGTATTGTGTTATGTAGCTCTGTGTTGTGTTATGTAGTTCTGTATTGTGTTATGTAGTTCTGTGTTGTGTTATGTAGTTCTGTGTTGTGTTATGTAGTTCTGTGTTGTGTTATGTAGTTCTGTGTTGTGTTATGTAGTTCTATGTTGTGTTATGTAGTTCTGTGTTGTGTTATGTAGTTCTGTATTGTGTTATGTAGTTCTATGTTGTGTTATGTAGTTCTGTATTGTGTTATGTAGTTCTGTATTGTGTTATGTAGTTCTGTGTTGTGTTAAGTAGTTCTGTATTGTGTTATGTAGTTCTATGTTGTGTTATGTAGTTCTATGTTGTGTTATGTAGTTCTGTATTGTGTTATGTAGTTCTGTGTTGTGTTATGTAGTTCTATGTTGTGTTATGTAGTTCTGTATTGTGTTATGTAGTTCTGTGTTGTGTTATGTAGTTCTGTGTTGTGTTATGTAGTTCTGTATTGTGTTATGTAGTTCTGTATTGTGTTATGTAGTTCTGTGTTGTGTTATGTAGTTCTGTGTTGTGTTATGTAGTTCTGTATTGTGTTATGTAGTTCTGTATTGTGTTATGTAGTTCTGTATTGTGTTATGTAGTTCTGTGTTGTGTTATGTAGTTCTGTGTTGTGTTATGTAGTTCTGTGTTGTGTTATGTAGTTCTGTATTGTGTTATGTAGTTCTGTGTTGTGTTATGTAGTTCTGTATTGTGTTATGTAGTTCTGTATTGTGTTATGTAGTTCTGTATTGTGTTATGTAGTTCTGTATTGTGTTATGTAGTTCTGTGTTGTGTTATGTAGTTCTGTGTTGTGTTATGTAGTTCTGTGTTGTGTTATGTAGTTCTGTATTGTGTTATGTAGTTCTATGTTGTGTTATGTAGTTCTGTGTTGTGTTATGTAGTTCTATGTTGTGTTATGTAGTTCTGTATTGTGTTATGTAGTTCTATGTTGTGTTATGTAGTTCTGTATTGTGTTATGTAGTTCTGTATTGTGCTATGTAGTTCTGTATTGTGTTATGTAGTTCTATGTTGTGTTATGTAGTTCTATGTTGTGTTATGTAGTTCTGTGTTGTGTTATGTAGTTCTGTATTGTGTTATGTAGCTCTGTGTTGTGTTATGTAGTTCTGTATTGTGTTATGTAGTTCTGTGTTGTGTTATGTAGTTCTGTGTTGTGTTATGTAGTTCTGTATTGTGTTATGTAGTTCTGTGTTGTGTTATGTAGTTCTGTGTTGTGTTATGTAGTTCTGTATTGTGTTATGTAGTTCTGTGTTGTGTTATGTAGTTCTGTGTTGTGTTATGTAGTTCTGTATTGTGTTATGTAGTTCTGTGTTGTGTTATGTAGTTCTGTATTGTGTTATGTAGTTCTATGTTGTGTTATGTAGTTCTGTATTGTGTTATGTAGTTCTATGTTGTGTTATGTAGTTCTGTATTGTGTTATGTAGTTCTATGTTGTGTTATGTAGTTCTGTGTTGTGTTATGTAGTTCTGTATTGTGTTATGTAGTTCTGTATTGTGTTATGTAGTTCTGTATTGTGTTATGTAGTTCTGTATTGTGTTATGTAGTTCTGTATTGTGTTATGTAGTTCTGTATTGTGTTATGTAGTTCTGTGTTGTGTTATGTAGTTCTGTATTGTGTTATGTAGTTCTGTGTTGTGTTATGTAGTTCTGTGTTGTGTTATGTAGTTCTATGTTGTGTTATGTAGTTCTGTGTTGTGTTATGTAGCTCTGTATTGTGTTATGTAGTTCTGTGTTGTGTTATGTAGTTCTGTATTGTGTTATGTAGTTCTGTGTTGTGTTATGTAGTTCTGTGTTGTGTTATGTAGTTCTATGTTGTGTTATGTAGTTCTGTGTTGTGTTATGTAGTTCTATGTTGTGTTATGTAGCTCTGTATTGTGTTATGTAGCTCTGTGTTGTGTTATGTAGTTCTGTATTGTGTTATGTAGTTCTGTATTGTGTTATGTAGTTCTGTGTTGTGTTATGTAGTTCTGTGTTGTGTTATGTAGTTCTGTATTGTGTTATGTAGTTCTGTGTTGTGTTATGTAGTTCTGTGTTGTGTTATGTAGTTCTGTATTGTGTTATGTAGTTCTGTATTGTGTTATGTAGCTCTGTGTTGTTATGTAGTTCTGTATTGTGTTATGTAGTTCTGTGTTGTGTTATGTAGTTCTGTGTTGTGTTATGTAGTTCTGTGTTGTGTTATGTAGTTCTGTATTGTGTTATGTAGTTCTGTATTGTGTAATGTAGTTCTGTGTTGTGTTATGTAGTTCTGTATTGTGTTATGTAGTTCTGTGTTGTGTTATGTAGTTCTGTATTGTGTTATGTAGTTCTGTATTGTGTTATGTAGTTCTATGTTGTGTTATGTAGTTCTGTGTTGTGTTATGTAGTTCTGTATTGTGTTATGTAGTTCTATGTTGTGTTATGTAGTTCTGTGTTGTGTTATGTAGTTCTGTGTTGTGTTATGTAGTTCTGTATTGTGTTATGTAGTTCTATGTTGTGTTATGTAGTTCTGTGTTGTGTTATGTAGTTCTGTGTTGTGTTATGTAGTTCTGTATTGTGTTATGTAGTTCTATGTTGTGTTATGTAGTTCTATGTTGTGTTATGTAGTTCTGTGTTGTGTTATGTAGTTCTGTATTGTGTTATGTAGTTCTATGTTGTGTTATGTAGTTCTGTGTTGTGTTATGTAGTTCTGTATTGTGTTATGTAGTTCTGTATTGTGTTATGTAGTTCTATGTTGTGTTATGTAGTTCTGTGTTGTGTTATGTAGTTCTGTGTTGTGTTATGTAGTTCTGTATTGTGTTATGTAGTTCTATGTTGTGTTATGTAGTTCTGTGTTGTGTTATGTAGTTCTGTGTTGTGTTATGTAGTTCTGTATTGTGTTATGTAGTTCTGTGTTGTGTTATGTAGTTCTGTGTTGTGTTATGTAGTTCTATGTTGTGTTATGTAGTTCTGTGTTGTGTTATGTAGTTCTGTATTGTGTTATGTAGTTCTATGTTGTGTTATGTAGTTCTATGTTGTGTTATGTAGTTCTGTATTGTGTTATGTAGTTCTATGTTGTGTTATGTAGTTCTGTATTGTGTTATGTAGTTCTATGTTGTGTTATGTAGTTCTGTGTTGTGTTATGTAGTTCTGTGTTGTGTTATGTAGTTCTGTATTGTGTTATGTAGTTCTGTGTTGTGTTATGTAGTTCTGTGTTGTGTTATGTAGTTCTGTATTGTGTTATGTAGTTCTGTATTGTGTTATGTAGCTCTGTGTTGTTATGTAGTTCTATGTTGTGTTATGTAGTTCTATGTTGTGTTATGTAGCTCTATGTTGTGTTATGTAGTTCTGTGTTGTGTTATGTAGTTCTGTATTGTGTTATGTAGTTCTGTATTGTGTTATGTAGTTCTGTATTGTGTTATGTAGTTCTATGTTGTGTTATGTAGTTCTGTGTTGTGTTATGTAGTTCTGTATTGTGTTATGTAGTTCTATGTTGTGTTATGTAGTTCTATGTTGTGTTATGTAGCTCTATGTTGTGTTATGTAGTTCTGTGTTGTGTTATGTAGTTCTGTATTGTGTTATGTAGTTCTGTGTTGTGTTATGTAGTTCTATGTTGTGTTATGTAGTTCTGTGTTGTGTTATGTAGTTCTGTGTTGTGTTATGTAGTTCTATATTGTGTAATGTAGTTCTGTGTTGTGTTATGTAGCTCTATGTTGTGTTATGTAGCTCTGTATTGTGTTATGTAGCTCTGTGTTGTGTTATGTAGTTCTGTATTGTTTTATGTAGTTCTATGTTTTGTTATGTAGCTCTGTGTTGTGTCATGTAGCTCTGTGTTGTGTTATGTAGCTCTATGTTGTGTTATGTAGCTCTGTATTGTGTAATGTAGCTCTGTGTTGTGTTATGTAGCTCTATGTTGTGTTAAGTAGTTCTGTATTGTGTTATGTAGTTCTATGTTGTGTTATGTAGTTCTATGTTGTGTTATGTAGTTCTGTATTGTGTTATGTAGTTCTGTATTGTGTTATGTAGTTCTGTATTGTGTTATTTAGTTCTGTATTGTGTTATGTAGTTCTGTATTGTGTTATGTAGTTCTGTGTTGTGTTATGTAGCTCTGTATTGTGTTATGTAGCTCTGTGTTGTGTTATGTAGCTCTGTGTTGTGTTATGTAGTTCTGTGTTCTGTTATGTAGTTCTGTATTGTGTTATGTAGTTCTGTATTGTGTTATGTAGCTCTGTGTTCTGTTATGTAGTTCTGTGTTGTGTTATGTAGTTCTGTATTGTGTTATGTAGTTCTGTATTGTGTTATGTAGTTCTGTATTGTGTTATGTAGCTCTGTGTTGTGTCATGTAGCTCTGTGTTGTGTCATGTAGCTCTATGTTGTGTTATGTAGCTCTATGTTGTGTTATGTAGTTCTGTGTTGTGTTATGTAGTTCTGTATTGTGTTATGTAGTTCTGTGTTGTGTTATGTAGTTCTGTATTGTGTTATGTAGTTCTGTGTTGTGTTATGTAGTTCTGTGTTGTGTTATGTAGTTCTGTATTGTGTTATGTAGCTCTATGTTGTGTTATGTAGCTCTGTGTTGTGTTATGTATCTCTGTGTTGTGTTATGTAGCTCTATGTTGTGTTATGTAGTTCTGTATTGTGTAATGTAGCTCTGTGTTGTGTTATGTAGCTCTGTATTGTGTAATGTAGCTCTGTGTTGTGTTATGTAGCTCTGTGTTGTGTTATGTAGCTCTATGTTGTGTTATGTAGTTCTATGTTGTGTTATGTAGCTCTGTATTGTGTCATGTAGCTCTGTGTTGTGTCATGTAGCTCTGTGTTGTGTCATGTAGCTCTGTGTTGTGTTATGTAGTTCTATGTTGTGTTATGTAGTTCTGTATTGTGTTATGTAGTTCTATGTTGTGTAATGTAGCTCTGTGTTGTGTTATGTAGCTCTATGTTGTGTTATCTAGCTCTATATTATGTTATGTAGCTCTGTGTTGTGTTATGTAGCTCTATGTTGTGTTATGTAGTTCTGTGTTGTGTTATGTAGCTCTGTGTTGTGTTATGTAGCTCTGTATTGTGTAATGTAGCTCTGTGTTGTGTTATGTAGCTCTGTATTGTGTAATGTAGCTCTGTGTTGTGTTATGTAGCTCTGTATTGTGTAATGTAGCTCTGTGTTGTGTTATGTAGCTCTGTGTTGTGTTATGTAGCTCTATGTTGTGTTATGTAGTTCTATGTTGTGTTATGTAGCTCTGTATTGTGTAATGTAGCTCTGTGTTGTGTTATGTAGCTCTGTGTTGTGTTATGTAGCTCTATGTTGTGTTATGTAGTTCTATGTTGTGTTATGTAGCTCTGTGTTGTGTTATGTAGCTCTGTATTGTGTTATGTAGCTCTATGTTGTGTTATGTAGTTCTGTATTGTGTAATGTAGCTCTGTGTTGTGTTATGTAGTTCTATGTTGTGTTATGTAGCTCTGTATTGTGTAATGTAGCTCTGTGTTGTGTTATGTAGCTCTGTATTGTGTAATGTAGCTCTGTGTTGTGTTATGTAGCTCTGTGTTGTGTTATGTAGCTCTGTGTTGTGTTATGTAGTTCTGTGTTGTGTTATGTAGCTCTATGTTGTGTTATGTAGCTCTGTGTTGTGTTATGTAGCTCTGTGTTGTGTTATGTAGCTCTGTGTTGTGTTATGTAGCTCTATGTTGTGTTATGTAGCTCTGTGTTGTGTTATGTAGCTCTGTGTTGTGTTATGTAGCTCTATGTTGTGTTATGTAGTTCTATGTTGTGTTATGTAGCTCTGTATTGTGTAATGTAGCTCTGTGTTGTGTTATGTAGCTCTGTATTGTGTAATGTAGCTCTGTGTTGTGTTATGTAGCTCTGTGTTGTGTTATGTAGCTCTGTGTTGTGTTATGTAGCTCTATGTTGTGTTATGTAGTTCTATGTTGTGTTATGTAGTTCTGTATTGTGTTATGTAGCTCTGTATTGTGTAATGTAGCTCTGTGTTGTGTTATGTAGCTCTGTGTTGTGTTATGTAGCTCTATGTTGTGTTATGTAGTTCTATGTTGTGTTATGTAGTTCTGTATTGTGTTATGTAGCTCTGTATTGTGTAATGTAGCTCTGTATTGTGTAATGTAGCTCTGTGTTGTGTTATGTAGCTCTGTGTTGTGTTATGTAGCTCTGTGTTGTGTTATGTAGCTCTGTGTTGTGTTATGTAGTTCTATGTTGTGTTATGTAGTTCTATGTTGTGTTATGTAGCTCTGTATTGTGTAATGTAGCTCTGTGTTGTTATGTAGCTCTGTATTGTGTAATGTAGCTCTGTGTTGTGTTATGTAGCTCTGTGTTGTGTTATCTAGCTCTATATTATGTTATGTAGCTCTATGATGTTTCTCTGCAGTGCGTACCTTTTGGTGTTAAGATTGCAGAAAGCGTAGCTGATAGTGAACTGATGCTGAAGATTGTTGGTGTGTCCTGCTCACACATCAGCACCCATGAAAGTCCAAGCAACATGTTAGAAACTCTGATCATCTCTCTGTTGTGTTTCTGGAGCACTGATTTCTCGTCCTTCCTGGAGCATCTCCAAGATGGCCTCCATACTCTATTCTGGAAGTATGATGGTGTTATTTAGCACACCGTAGCGTAAACACGATCTTTTCCCATCAGCCCTTCCTTTTATAAGCAGTACTATAAACACCATAAAGCAGCTCCATCTGTAACTATGGCTAGGTCATTTCTTTCCACCCTGGTGTGATTAAAAACAGCCCGAGTGGGCAGGGGGAAAAAAAAAAAGCCAGTCTGGTAGCCCTGACAACCCTATCCGAGGGCGGTGACGTCACATGGTGGTATCAAGGCCGTGTGTGCGACACTGTGGGCGTCTTGCCACCCATACGTCTGCGTGGGGTTCAGACCCGGGCAGCTTTCATGCAGCAGCACAATGAAAACGAAGGAAAATGCAAGTGGTGCACGTGCTGAGTCATTTCAGGGCTTTCGAAATGTGTTGATATGACGTGATGATGGGTGAAGACGCCACCACAACCACCCCCCCAATACACACACACACACACTGGGTGCTCCCAAGTCAGCAATCTAATCTAATTAGACCCAACGAAATTTAAAAAAGGTTAAAAAACACACAGATGTTCATTCTGGGCGAAGCAGCAGTGTTGTTTGCAGTGTGAAACTCTCTGGACTTTCTGTGGTTTTTATTCTCTAGCTGTATGCACAACTCATCATCATGGTTTCTGGCACGTATGCATGCACATGGCTGTCAGAATGCAGCCTCGGTGCACTCGGAGGAAGCGCAGAGGCCTGTGAAGAGGCCTACACCTTCCTAGAAATCACTCGCAGGTAAAACCAAAGTCACTGAGAGTCACTGATATGATAATAGCGCACTCACAGGTTTATTTCCGCAGCAGCTGACTTTCAATTCTGAGAATCTCTTATCGGCTCCAGGGCTTTCCTGTAAGCTCCTACATCCTGTACACTCCGCACTTCCGCTCCGTTTTATTTCTAATGTGTAAAATACATCAGAAAATCACCACAGGGTTCCAGGACCAACTTGGGACAGAGGTGCGCCGTGACCCTGATGAAGCGCTGAAGATGAATAAATGAATTTGTTTTGCTACAAATTCAGTTCAATTCACATACGATGCTAAAAGAAACCCTGCAGGGGGTCTATGTAGAGCCACAGCTTTAAAGAAAGCTTTATGACCAAAAATATGTATTTTGTGTGTGTGTGTGTGTGTGTGTGTAGTTGTCTTTGCTCTTGCTCAGTTTTATTGTATTGAAATCATTTTTTGCATTGAGTTTATTGCATTTTTTGTTGCTTCTGTCCCTAGCTCTGTGTTGCTTCTGTCCCTAGCTCTGTGTTGCTTCTGTCCCTAGCTCTGTGTTGCTTCTGTCCCTAGCTCTGTGTTGCTTCTGTCCCTAGCTCTGTGTTGCTTCTGTCCCTAGCTCTGTGTTGCTTCTGTTCTGTAGTTCTACATTGTTGTCTTTTGTCCTGGAGGAACGTTGTTTCAATTCACTATGTACTGCGTCGGCTAAATGTGGTTGAAATGACAATAAAAGCTTCTTGACTTGAAGTAGCTCAAATGCTCTGGGTTGTTGACTGGAAGATCAGAGTTCAATCCCTAGCACCACCATGACGCCACCATTGGGCCCTTGAGCAAGGCCCTCAACCCCTCCTTGCTCCAGGTGGTGCTGTATCATGGCTGACCCTGTGCTCTGACCCCAAACCTACAAGGATGGGATAAGCGAAGGAAGAATTTCACTGTGCAGTGCTGTATATGTGACAAATAAAGGCTACTTAAACTGATTCTGACTGAATAAACGAATAACCCCACATAAGGAGAAGCTTTTCACAGCCTGTAGAGACTCCTGTAGACTTCTTTCGATCGATTTCTTAAAAAAGAAACTTCTCTACAGAACCTTATGACCAAATACGAGAGAACGCTTTAAAGTTTTAATATGAGAAGAGGTTTATTGAGAGTTTATTTAACGCGTTTATCGTGTATAATGTTTAGAACTTCTCCTCAGTACAGAGTCACACTCAACCTCCTAGATATTCATTTAAAGTGAATAAAGCTGTATTATACCTATACTATATCACGTTTTCCTAATTATCTTTGTGTTTCTTGTAAATGTCGAAGGTTATAAATAAATAAATAAATAAATTGTAATCATTGTTGAAGTGCTGTGTAAGAGGAATAAAACATCTCGTGTTGTCAGTCAGTGATTGTCGTTGTTGAATGGAATGTTCCATTTTGGGTCTGTTTTCAAAATATCTGATGCAACTTGCAGCCTTTTTGTTTGTTTGTTTTTTGTTGTTACTAGAATTGGTGTTTTGTGTGAGGTTGTTTTTTGTGTTTTTTAGTGTGTTTTTTTTTTTTACTTTTTTTTAACTTTATTTTTGTGTTTTTTAGTGTTTTTTTTTTTTTTTTTTTACTTTTTTTTACTTCACTTTTTTTTAACTTTATTTTTGTGTTTTGAGTTTTTTTGGTTTGCTTGAATTTTTTACTTGTTTTTTTTACTTGAATTTGTTACTCAAATTGTTTGTTTACTTGAATTGGTGGTTTGTGGGGGTTTTGTGTTATTTTAATAAATAATATAAATAATATATATATATAATTAAAATAAAAAACGAAGTGTCCAACATTAAATACTTTTTTTTATTTGTTTATTTTGGAAAACTAATCACCACCTTCTGACCAATCAGAATGCAGAATTCAACTCATTTGACTCAGTGATTTTTCCACATCATCGTCATCAGATTTGATTTGATTTGGTTTGGTTTGTAAAGCGGTTTTATCACTGAACATCGTATCTAAGCAGCATTACAGAAATCTAAACATTCAGGATAGAAAAGTCTTGAGTTTAATCTAGAGTTATTAAAGTACAGAAAAACCTGTAGTGAATGACCCGGGGTTCAGCTATCTGACCTTACTGAACAATCACACACCTCCTACAATGTGTTCTAACATGGATCAGAGAGTGTGTGTGTGTTCAGTGTGTGTGTGTTCAGTGTGTGTGTTCAGTGTGTGTGTTTAGAGTGTGTGTGTGTTTAGTGTGTGTGTGTTCAGTGTGTGTGTGTTCAGTGTGTGTGTTCAGTGTGTGTGTTTAGAGTGTGTGTGTGTTTAGTGTGTGTGTGTTTAGTGTGTGTGTGTTCAGTGTGTGTGTGTTCAGTGTGTGTGTGTTCAGTGTGTGTGTTTAGAGTGTGTGTGTTCAGTGTGTGTGTTCATTGTGTGTGTGTGTGTGTGTTTAGAGTGTGTGTGTTCAGTGTGTGTGTTCAGCAGTATATTTTTGAATGGTCATTATTTCATTTCCAGATCCAGGATTCCTCCCTGTTATTCTGTGTGTGTTCAGAGTGTGTGTGTTGTGTTCAGTGTGTGTGTTTAGAGTGTGTGTGTTCAGTGGGTGTGTTTAGTGTGTGTGTGTTCAGTGTGTAAGTTTAGAGTGTGTGTGTTCAGTGTGTGTGTGTGTGTGTGTGTTCAATGTGTGTGTTTAGAGTGTGTGTGTTCAGTGTGTGTGTGTGTGTGTTCAGTGTGTGTGTTCAGAGTGTGTGTGTGTTCAGTGTGTGTGTGTTGTGTTCAGTGTGTGTGTTCAGAGTGTGTGTGTTGTGTTCAGAGTGTGTGTGTGTGTTGTGTGTGTGTGTTGTGTTCAGTGTGTGTGTTCAGAGTGTGTGTGTTGTGTTCAGTGTGTGTGTTCAGAGTGTGTGTGTGTGTTCAGAGTGTGTGTGTGTGTTCAGTGTGTGTGTGTTGTGTTCAGTGTGTGTATTCAGAGTGTGTGTGTTGTGTTCAGTGTGTGTGTTCAGAGTGTGTGTGTGTGTTCAGTGTGTGTGTGTTGTGTTCAGTGTGTGTGTTCAGAGTGTGTGTGTTGTGTTCAGTGTGTGTGTTTAGAGTGTGTGTGTTCAGTGGGTGTGTTTAGTGTGTGTGTGTTCAGTGTGTAAGTTTAGAGTGTGTGTGTTCAGTGTGTGTGTGTGTGTGTTCAATGTGTGTGTTTAGAGTGTGTGTGTTCAGTGTGTGTGTGTGTGTGTGTTCAGAGTGTGTGTGTGTTCAGTGTGTGTGTTCAGAGTGTGTGTGTGTGTGTGTTCAATGTGTGTTCAGCAGTATATTTTTGAATGGTCATTATTTCATTTCCAGATCCAGGATTCCTCCCTGTTATTCTGTGTGTGTTCAGTGTGTGTGTGTTGTGTTCAGTGTGTGTGTTCAGAGTGTGTGTGTTGTGTTCAGTGTGTGTGTTCAGAGTGTGTGTGTTGTGTTCAGTGTGTGTGTTTAGAGTGTGTGTGTTCAGTGGGTGTGTTTAGTGTGTGTGTGTTCAGTGTGTAAGTTTAGAGTGTGTGTGTTCAGTGTGTGTGTGTGTGTGTGTGTGTGTGTGTGTTCAATGTGTGTGTTTAGAGTGTGTGTGTTCAGTGTGTGTGTGTGTGTTCAGTGTGTGTGTTCAGAGTGTGTGTGTTGTGTTCAGTGTGTGTGTTCAGTGTGTGTGTGTTGTGTTCAGTGTGTGTGTTCAGAGTGTGTGTGTTGTGTTCAGTGTGTGTGTTCAGAGTGTGTGTGTGTGTACAGAGTGTGTGTGTGTGTTCAGTGTGTGTGTGTTGTGTTCAGTGTGTGTGTGTTGTGTTCAGTGTGTGTGTTCAGAGTGTGTGTGTGTGTTCAGTGTGTGTGTGTTGTGTTCAGTGTGTGTGTTCAGAGTGTGTGTGTTGTGTTCAGTGTGTGTGTTCAGTGTGTGTGTGTGTTCAGAGTGTGTGTGTGTGTTCAGTGTGTGTGTGTTGTGTTCAGTGTGTGTGTTCAGAGTGTGTGTGTGTGTTCAGAGTGTGTGTGTGTGTTCAGTGTGTGTGTGTTGTGTTCAGTGTGTGTATTCAGAGTGTGTGTGTTGTGTTCAGTGTGTGTGTTCAGAGTGTGTGTGTGTGTTCAGTGTGTGTGTGTTGTGTTCAGTGTGTGTGTTCAGAGTGTGTGTGTTGTGTTCAGTGTGTGTGTTTAGAGTGTGTGTGTTCAGTGGGTGTGTTTAGTGTGTGTCTGTTCAGTGTGTAAGTTTAGAGTGTGTGTATGTTCAGTGTGTGTGTGTGTTCAGAGTGTGTGTGTGTTCAGTGTGTGTGTTCAGAGTGTGTGTGTGTTCAGTGTGTAAGTTTAGAGTGTGTGTGTTCAGTGTGTGTGTGTGTGTGTTCAGAGTGTGTGTGTGTTCAGTGTGTGTGTTCAGAGTGTGTGTGTGTTCAGTGTGTAAGTTTAGAGTGTGTGTGTTCAGTGTGTGTGTGTGTGTTCAATGTGTGTGTTTAGAGTGTGTGTGTTCAGAGTGTGTGTGTGTTCAGTGTGTGTGTTCAGAGTGTGTGTGTGTTCAGTGTGTAAGTTTAGAGTGTGTGTGTTCAGTGTGTGTGTGTGTGTTCAATGTGTGTGTTTAGAGTGTGTGTGTTCAGAGTGTGTGTGTGTTCAGTGTGTGTGTTCAGAGTGTGTGTGTGTTCAGTGTGTGTGTGTGTGTGTGTTCAGTGTGTGTGTGTGTGTGTGTGTGTGTTCAGTGTGTGTGTTCAGCAGTATATTTTTGAATGGTCATTATTTCATTTCCATATCCAGGATTCCTCCCTGTTATTCTGTGTGTGTTGTGTTCAGTGTGTGTGTTTAGTGTGTGTGTGTGTTCAGTGTGTAAGTTTAGAGTGTGTGTGTTCAGTGTGTGTGTGTTCAATGTGTGTGTTTAGAGTGTGTGTGTTCAGTGTGTGTGTGTGTGTGTTCAGTGTGTGTGTGTGTTCAGTGTGTGTGTTCAGAGTGTGTGTGTGTTCAGTGTGTAAGTTTAGAGTGTGTGTGTTCAGTGTGTGTGTGTGTGTTCAATGTGTGTGTTTAGAGTGTGTGTGTTCAGTGTGTGTGTGTGTGTGTGTGTTCAGAGTGTGTGTGTGTTCAGTGTGTGTGTTCAGAGTGTGTGTGTGTTCAGTGTGTAAGTTTAGAGTGTGTGTGTTCAGTGTGTGTGTGTGTGTGTGTGTGTTCAGTGTGTGTGTTCAGTGTGTGTGTTCAGCAGTATATTTTTGAATGGTCATTATTTCATTTCCAGATCCAGGATTCCTCCCTGTTATTCTGTGTGTGTTGAGCAGAGTGTGTGTGTTGAGCAGAGTGTGTGTGTTGAGCAGAGTGTGTGTGTTCAGTGTGTGTTTAGTGTGTGTGTGTTCAGTGTGTAAGTTTAGAGTGTGTGTGTTCAGTGTGTGTGTGTGTGTGTGTGTGTGTTCAATGTGTGTGTTTAGAGTGTGTGTGTTCAGTGTGTGTGTGTGTGTTCAGTGTGTGTGTTCAGAGTGTGTGTGTTGTGTTCAGTGTGTATGTTCAGAGTGTGTGTGTGTGTTCAGTGTGTGTGTGTTGTTTTCAGTGTGTTTGTTCAGAGTGTGTGTGTTGTGTTCAGTGTGTGTGTTCAGAGTGTGTGTGTGTGTTCAGAGTGTGTGTGTGTGTGTTCAGTGTGTGTGTGTTGTGTTCAGTGTGTGTGTTCAGAGTGTGTGTGTGTGTTCAGAGTGTGTGTGTGTTGTGTTCAGTGTGTGTATTCAGAGTGTGTGTGTTGTGTTCAGTGTGTGTGTTCAGAGTGTGTGTGTGTGTTCAGTGTGTGTGTGTTGTGTTCAGTGTGTGTGTTCAGAGTGTGTGTGTGTGTTCAGTGTGTGTGTGTTGTGTTCAGTGTGTGTGTTCAGAGTGTGTGTGTTGTGTTCAGTGTGTGTGTTTAGAGTGTGTGTGTTCAGTGGGTGTGTTTAGTGTGTGTGTGTGTTCAGTGTGTAAGTTTAGAGTGTGTGTGTTCAGTGTGTGTGTGTGTGTGTTCAGAGTGTGTGTGTGTTCAGTGTGTGTGTTCAGAGTGTGTGTGTGTTCAGTGTGTAAGTTTAGAGTGTGTGTGTTCAGTGTGTGTGTGTGTGTTCAATGTGTGTGTTTAGAGTGTGTGTGTTCAGTGTGTGTGTGTGTGTGTTCAGAGTGTGTGTGTGTTCAGTGTGTGTGTTCAGAGTGTGTGTGTGTTCAGTGTGTAAGTTTAGAGTGTGTGTGTTCAGTGTGTGTGTGTGTGTGTTCAGAGTGTGTGTGTGTTCAGTGTGTGTGTTCAGAGTGTGTGTGTGTTCAGTGTGTGTGTGTGTGTGTGTTCAGTGTGTGTGTGTGTGTGTGTGTTCAGTGTGTGTGTGTGTGTGTGTGTGTTCAGTGTGTGTGTGTGTGTGTGTTCAGTGTGTGTGTGTGTGTGTGTGTTCAGTGTGTGTGTGTGTGTTCAGTGTGTGTGTGTGTGTGTTCAGTGTGTGTGTTCAGCAGTATATTTTTGAATGGTCATTATTTCATTTCCATATCCAGGATTCCTCCCTGTTATTCTGTGTGTGTTCAGAGTGTGTGTGTTGTGTTCAGTGTGTGTGTTGTGTTCAGTGTGTGTGTTTAGAGTGTGTGTGTTGTGTTCAGTGGGTGTGTGTAGAGTGTGTGTGTGTTCAGAGTGTGTGTTGTGTTCAGTGTGTGTGTTCAGAGTGTGTTGTGTTCAGTGTGTGTGTTCAGAGTGTGTGTGTTGTGTTCAGTGTGTGTGTGTTCAGAGTGTGTGTGTTGTGTTCAGTGTGTGTGTTTAGAGTGTGTGTGTGTTCAGAGTGTGTGTGTGTTGTGTTCAGTGTGTGTGTTTAGAGTGTGTGTGTGTTCAGAGTGTGTGTGTGTTCAGAGTGTGTGTTGTGTTCAGTGTGTGTGTTCAGAGTGTGTGTGTGTTCAGAGTGTGTGTGTTGTGTTCAGTGTGTGTGTGTTGTGTTCAGTGTGTGTGTTTAGAGTGTGTGTGTGTTCAGAGTGTGTGTTCAGAGTGTGTGTGTTGTGTTCAGTGTGTGTGTTCAGAGTGTGTGTGTTGTGTTCAGTGTGTGTGTTTAGAGTGTGTGTGTGTTCAGAGTGTGTGTGTGTTGTGTTCAGTGTGTGTGTTTAGAGTGTGTGTGTGTTCAGAGTGTGTGTGTGTTGTGTTCAGTGGGTGTGTTTAGAGTGTGTGTGTGTTCAGAGTGTGTGTGTAGAGTGTGTGTGTGTTCAGAGTGTGTGTGTTGTGTTCAGTGTGTGTGTGTGTTCAGAGTGTGTGTTGTGTTCAGTGTGTGTGTTCAGAGTGTGTGTGTTGTGTTCAGTGTGTGTGTTCAGAGTGTGTGTTGTGTTCAGTGTGTGTTCAGAGTGTGTGTGTTGTGTTCAGTGTGTGTGTGTGTGTTCAGAGTGTGTGTTGTGTTCAGTGTGTGTGTTCAGAGTGTGTGTGTTGTGTTCAGTGTGTGTGTTCAGAGTGTGTGTTGTGTTCAGTGTGTGTGTTTAGAGTGTGTGTGTGTTCAGTGTGTGTGTTTAGAGTGTGTGTGTGTTCAGAGTGTGTGTGTTGTGTTCAGTGTGTGTGTTTAGAGTGTGTGTGTTGTGTTCAGTGGGTGTGTGTAGAGTGTGTGTGTGTTCAGAGTGTGTGTTGTGTTCAGTGTGTGTGTTCAGAGTGTGTGTTGTGTTCAGTGTGTGTGTTCAGAGTGTGTGTGTTGTGTTCAGTGGGTGTGTGTAGAGTGTGTGTGTGTTCAGAGTGTGTGTTGTGTTCAGTGTGTGTGTTCAGAGTGTGTGTTGTGTTCAGTGTGTGTGTTCAGAGTGTGTGTTGTGTTCAGTGTGTGTGTTCAGAGTGTGTGTGTTGTGTTCAGTGTGTGTGTTCAGAGTGTGTGTGTGTTGTGTTCAGTGGGTGTGTTTAGAGTGTGTGTGTGTTCAGAGTGTGTGTGTAGAGTGTGTGTGTGTTCAGAGTGTGTGTGTTGTGTTCAGTGTGTGTGTTTAGAGTGTGTGTGTAGAGTGTGTGTGTGTTCAGAGTGTGTGTGTTGTGTTCAGTGTGTGTGTTTAGAGTGTGTGTGTAGAGTGTGTGTGTGTTCAGAGTGTGTGTGTTGTGTTCAGTGTGTGTGTTTAGAGTGTGTGTGTGTTCAGCAGTATATTTTCATCCCCTGGAGTTCTGGAAGTGAATGTTGTGTAGTGAAGAAATCAGAAGCAGTCGGATCTCAAAAAAATAGAGTTTAATGTTCGTGTGCTGTATAAGAAATTAAATATATTAGTGTTTACAAAACAAGAGGTGATGCATGACTACTGCATAATATCCTAATCATCAACTCAGTGACTTACCACAGCCACAAGAACAAAGCATCTAATGATTAAAAAACAACAACACAAAAACCTTTCATCCCACAGTCCTGAACACACGACACACATGACGCATGACACACGACACACTACACACACTCTTCCCTTTTCCACCAGACGAGACCAGAGCGCTGTCTTTAAAGGACAGAAAGCAGAAAAGGGGACAAAAGTAGGAGTTTAGCTATGTTCTGACCTACAGGGAATGGTTTAGCTGCATGTGTTATCAGCATTACTGATAAACTAATCAGATCAAAACGTGTGTGTGTGTTTTCTCTTTTGTTTTGTTTTTTTCCACTTTCACCAACGATGGAAACGTCTCTGAGAAATCTCACCATCTGAATATACATTCATACATACAATCTCCAGGCTGATCACTTTCCGTGCATCAGAGGGGGAAAACACACACACACACACACACACACACAGAAGAATTAATCAAACAAGCTACCAGGCTTAAATGCTGGGTTCGAATGCAGGTGTAAAAAAAATAAGAAAAAAATAAACAGGACCTGGATCAGGTGTACTCAGGTGTCAGAAATAAAGGGTACTAACAGTACCTCTCCATGTCGAGGTGAGGGTACCGTTACGTGTACACTTTTTCTAGGTGGTGTGTGATGATACGTCGATCAGGTGTAGGATTAGGTACGCTTCTCAGAAAAATATCCTCAAAAAGGATGAGTACTAAAGTACACACCAGCCTCGAGAGTACCGTTTAGTACCCTGGTTTCTTTCTGCTTATTTTCTGTTTACATTACTATAACCTCAATTGTTGCGTTATGAACTAAGGCGAAATGAGTGTAAGCCACCGCAGTGAGATTAAAGACAGAAATACACCAACGTCCAGATCAGGGGTGCCAATACATTTTAAAACCCACTGGATTGTGCCCAGGAACATGCGTTTATAGGTAATTATTTATACGTAATTATTTTATATCAATTATGCGCACGCACCAAGAGAACATCACCTACATGTGTGATATCTGCATATTACCCCCCACCCCCTTTACATTTTCTCAGGATATGCATAAAAAGGACTTCAATTAAAACATCCCATAATATTCAAGTAAGGAGGGGGAAAAAAAAGTCAACTTAATAAAAAAGTTGTGATTGCATAAGTATTCGCCCCTGTTAGCTGGTTTGGTTACTAGGGATGGAACGAGCTACTGAAATTGAAATACTGAATCGAATGAAATGAATCAATTAAAACGAATCAATTCTATGAATGTCAATTTCACTTGTAACTCTGATGCTTTTAAAACTTCGACTATATTTCAACAAATGAAACCGAATTACTGAATCAAATAAAACGAATCAATTGAAATGAATCAAATCGATTCATTCCAGTTGATTCGTTTCCTCTGATTCAGCATTTCCATTTCACTTGTAAATCTGATGCTTTTGAAACTTCGAATCGATTAATTTTAACAAATGAGACTGAAATTCTGAATTGAATAAAATGAATCAATTGAAATGAATTGAACTTATTGTATCGTAGCAGACATGGTTAAGATATCATACTGAGTCAGAGAGTCAACATTTTATTTAGCTGGATAATGATCGATTATGTTTCTTTCGCATTTTGTCTGGAGATAATTGCTTTCTTTTGTCACTTTAAAACCAGTTGGAGGAACATTTAGTGATTAGAACCTCTATTGTATGTTTGACACCCCTGACTGAACCCTCTCAGTGTGTGTGTGTGTGTGTGTTAACACTGAAAACGATTCCCCATTCATCATTGATCAACACACATCTAAAATCCCACCAGATCAATCACAATGACTCAGATGACTGGATTGGAGTTGAGTTGAAAAGTTTGTGCCCCTCATGGTTTTTCTGTCAACTTGTTTCTGATCTTTTTTCTTTTAAGATTTTCTCATCCTTTTATTTTTATTCATAGTATTCTTTCAGTTGACAAGATAATGAGATTTTTCCCTACGCTATTGGGGAAAAAAAAGAGTACTAAACAGAACTGGTTATTGTTGCTGGTCTGGTTCCCTGAACCTTTTGTACCTGAACCATTCACATGGATATTCTGCACCTTTAAAAACAAAATTTAAGGTGGATAAATCTGACAAATGTAGCAATTCAGTACTCAGTACATTTCAGTACAGTTCAGCATTCTGTCCAGTTCATTACGATTCAGTACACAGTACATTTCAGGACAATTCAGTACTCAGTACAGTTCAGTACAATTCAGTACTCTTCAGTACTCTGTACAATTCAGTACTCAGTACAGTTTAGTACAATTCAGTACTCAGTACAATTCAGTACTCAGTACAGTTCAGTACAATTCAGTACAGTTTACTACAATTCAGTACTCAGTACAGTTCAGTACTCTTCAGTACAATTCAGTACTCAGTATAGTTCAGTACAATTCAGTACAGTTTACTACAATTCAGTACTCAGTACAATTCAGTACTCAGTACAGTTTACTACAATTCAGTACTCAGTACATTTCAGGACAATTCAGTACTCAGTACAGTTTAGTACAATTCAGTACTCAGTACAGTTCAGTACAATTCAGTACTCAGTACATTTTAGGACAATTCAGTACTCTGTACAGTTCAGTACAATTCAGTACACTTTTTTTCAGAATGTGGAAGAAACAAAAACATAAAGTCATTAATCAAATCTCCAGACCTGAGCTGAGTTTCCTGTAAGCACCACAGGACAAAGATCATTGCTGAAAAAAGGTAGAGCATCACACTAAACTCTCTCTCTCTCTCTCTCTCTCTCTCTCTCTCTCTCTCTCCTATTTATGATTTTCAGAAACCCTTTTAAGAAGATTTAAGGAAAGACTTTAACACCAAGGCTCTGAAATCTGTTCATTAAATCTGTGTTTCTGGGACAGAGATTAGAGATGTTTATATATAGATATATGACAAACAGAAAAAAACAATGTGTGAAACCCAGTACCGAAGGGTGCACAAACTTTCGCTCAACCAAAACCATATCCTCTTAGTCACGTCCGAAAAAAGAACCAAATAAAAGGAGGTTAGAAAATGGCACTTAAATGAAGAAAGGTTTGCATAATCATATAAAAATAAAGAGTACAGATCATTTCTCCACCTGGACATGAGGATCAGTCGGTTATTCTCACAGAGGTATTCATTAAACACACACACACACAAACACACACACACACACACACACGACTGTGGGAAACCTGATTTTTTTTTTTTTTTTTACAGGGAAAACCTACAGCATGAGCTGAAAGGATGATAAAAAAGTGATGGAAAAGATGAAAGTTGTATCAAAAAAATGCATTTTAAAGTCCAACACTAGTGCATATAAGTTACATGAGTTACACCAGCTGAATCTAAGACTATTCTAACACTATTACACTACACACTGTACAGTAAACACACACACACTGCGTTTTATTAACAACAGCTAGTTGGTATTGCTCTACTATTTACTACACACTTGGTATTTTACGCTTTACACTACAACACGTACACACACCGACGTTCGCTTTGTAGCGTTCTCGCTAACAAGCTCCAGAACACGTTAAAAAATTCTCAGCGACTGTCGCTAAACACTGAACCTGCTGTTTTTAAAACAAGTGATATCTGCCTGCTCGTGTTTATTATTATTATTAGTTGGTTTTGTCGTTTCAGTTTTTCCAAAGTATAAATAAACGAGTCATGTAAACCGCCCTGAGTAAGATAATAAAGCATGTTTACTTACTAAGATGGCGTCAAACCTGCGCAGTTTCCTCACGTTCACACCGGCGAGAGACGGACTGACCGGTGAGTGGTCAATTTTCTGTTAAAATTCGATGCAAAGAATCCAAACGATTCCTCAAACCTGACCAAAGCTAATCGTCAGAGAGCTAACCTAGCAAGAGAGCGGTAGTCAGTGATGCTAAGATCCTGAGTGCAGTTTGAATTCGAATCAAATTTGAATTTGAATGCTAACCTAGCAAGAGAGGGTAGTTAAAGAAGCTAGCTACCTTGTGAGTGAGAGCTAACTTAGCTCTTAGTTAATGAAGCTAACCTCCTGAGTGAGACCTGAATTTAAAGCTAACCTGGCAAGAGAAGATGAATACTCAAACTAACCTTGTGAGTGAAAGCTAATCTAGGAAAAGAGCGGCAAATAACCAAGCTAACGACCTCACAAATGAATGCTAACGTAGAAAGGAAGCTAAGACACTGTTTAATAGTCCTATAGGACTTGAGTATTAGGTAAGTGACTTCATCCTCATTAGAGCGGTGATCAAGTCAAAGACCAGGATTAGGTCTTAGAGTCGATAATAACTAGCTAGCAGACGAGAATTAGCAAATTAGTGAATGAAAGGAAACGTAGCGAGTGAGAGTTCGCACGTGACATGACACGGAGCCTTAAAACAACATATCTTTCTTATTATTTTCTGTTTGACGCAGAAGAAAGACGGCACTTCCTGTCACATGTTCAGAGGCTTCATGATGAAAATAGCTAGTACAATTAGCTAGCATGAAACCACGACTGAAACGTTGCTCGCTAACAATAGTTAGCTAGCAATTGTAAAACTAACAATAGCCTTACAGATATATAAACACAGGTCAGGCCACGCCCACAGGCGAGACTCTGAGCTCTTGCTAGTGTGAACGTACGGTTAACAAGCGCGGTCTTTCTTCCTCTCATGAGCTTCAGATCTGACCACGAGATTTTCTACATCGGTTCTGTTCCTCAACCTGATCCAGATGTTCCTCAGCCATAAAATTCTCTTTGTGCTTATCTTGTGAATAATTCGATGTCTGGAACGTTGTGAAACGACATGCATTCATTTAGATACACACACACACACACACACACACACACACACACTGTATTTAAATAACATCTTAACATTTTCCACATATCAACAAATGTATGTACAACCAGCGGACGTTACGGTCCACGCCAGGGCAAGAGACAGAGAGACAGAGAGAGAGAGAAGGGGAGGGGGGTTGCGTTTACAGTCATCGACAATACAAAGTTATGCTAATCTATTCAGGGAAGAAAATAAGGACTCTAGGTGCTTTGGCAAAAAAAAAGAAAAAAGAAAAGAAGATTAAAAACGAAAAAATAAAGGAAATCTGAGGCAACGTTGGTTATTAAGGCTCTACTGTAGTTGTGCTCCTTTAGTATTCACTGACAGACGACTGTTCACCATCATGCAGTCAAAATAAACAGAAAAAAACAAGAAAGAAGAAAACTAAATGGAAATCAGCGCGGAGGTCTGCTCTGCTATCTGGAGTCCTCAGGTTCACATTTGATGGTCTTCTTTTCGGAGAGGTTGAGAGCGCGGGGACTCGCCTCGCCTCCGCTTCCGTTCTCTGAAGAATAAAAAGACAGAACAGATTTTTAGCGCGAGGGAAGAGTCCTCAAATCCGCTCGAGAATATTTAGTCGAATCTGGTGATTCATTTTCATTTATATCGTTCATATCCTGTATAATTAATGAGGGAAAAGCTAACCTGAAAACATGCTAGCTAATCTAGTGAGAAAATAGAAAAGAAGGAGGATGCTAACTAGCAAATGAAGGCTAATTTGTGATGACTACTAGCTCAGAATGACTACTGAGTTGTGGCTAAGCTAGCTAAAACCTGAGTGAGTAAAAACAGTGAAATAAGTAACCTAGAGGCTGAAAGCTTATTAGCTTTAAACAAACAAGCTAGCTGAAGCAAAGCTGAGGAAGAGAAAAAAAATTAGCAAGTGAACGTTAACCTTACGAGTGAAAGCTCACTACTGAGTTAAAGCTAACCTGGAAAGCTATCTAAAGAGTGAAAGATAACTATTAAGTGAAAGCTTACTAGCATCAATTAAAGCAGCCAGCTAAAGCTAACCTAGCAAGAGAAATAGAATTAGCGAGTGTATGTTGAACTAGCTAATAGCTAACTAGCAAATGAAAGTTCATATGTGAGAGAAAGTTAAACTAGCGAATGAAAGCTAAACTGTGTTAAGCTGCTGTATAACTACAGTGGTGAGATTTCTGGAGTGAAATGGAAGGCGGAGTCATGGACAGCTGGCTGGCAATCAAGCAAGCTCATTATAATATTAGGCCACACCCACATCATATCAAATATTGTGTTATTTTTTTATCATTCAAAAGATGTTTAAGACGTTTAATACACTGCAGAAGTATTTTTTACATGTAGTTGTTTGGATGTTTACACACACACACACACACGCACACACACCTGTGGCGGCTGCTGCCTTGCTCTCCATGCTGGCTTGGTGATGTCTCTTCAGCTCATTGGCCAGTTGTTTTCCTAGAGGCGTGTCTCCATCTGAAGCTCCGCCTCTTTGTCCTGTCACTCGCAGATTCAGTGGCCTCTCACCTACATGAGCACACACACACACACACACAAACTAAATAATGTGGCATTAAACACTCCCCACCCTGTACTGCATTACTGTGAACACCACGGCCATATCTGCTTCAACACATCCACCTAGCAACATCGTCAACAACAACAACAACAGCTCAATCCATCAAACCCTACACACGTAAGCTGCTGATCTCCGTACCATCTCAAAGAACCTTTCCATTTTGTTAGAACAGAACAGACACTGAGAAATGACCTGAGGGCAAAGCAGAGTAACACACACACACACACACACAGGTTGTGTGCATTTTGAAAGCTTTGTGATGCAGATGTGAGGCATTAAAACCACGTTAGGGAGCAAAGAGAACTTAAAATACCTGCATTCAGATTTACCCCTTCAAATAGATTTATTTTTAGCCAGAGAAAGAGAGAGAGACAGAGAGAGAGGCAGACAGGCAGACAGACAGACAAACAGATAGATAGATAGATAGATAGATAGATAGATAGATAGATAGATAGATAGATAGATAGATAGATAGACAGGCAGAGAGTGATAGACAGGCAGACAGAGACAGACAGACAGACAGACAGAAAGGCAGACAGACAGACAGACAGACAGACAAACAGAAATAGACAGACAGAAAGGCAGACAGACAGACAAAGATACACAGACAGACAGACAGACAGACAGACAGATAGATAGATAGACAGATAGATAGATAGAAAATCACATTTATATTTGGAGCATTCATTACTGTACTATAATTATAATTATTATTGTTGCTGCTATAGATATAAACACACACACACACATACACACACCAATACTGATGTGAGACAGATGTTACACCATTAAGAGCTCCATCTGAAAGCTTCATACAGAGAGGTTTTAATGGAGGAAAGTCGGCACAGAGGCGAGAGATCCTCACACAAAAAGACCATCAGCTGAACAAAGCGCTAACGCTACATCATTAACACGCGCAATCATACAGACCATCAGCTGAACAAAGTGCTAACGCTACATCATTAACACACACAATCATACAGACCATCAGCTGAACAAAGCGCTAACGCTACATCATTAACACACACAATCATACAGACCATCAGCTGAACAAAGCGCTAACGCTACATCATTAACACACACAATCATACAGACCATCAGCTAAACAAAGTGCTAACGCTACATCATTAACACACACAATCATACAGACCATCAGCTAAACAAAGTGCTAACGCTACATCATTAACACACACAATCATACAGACCATCAGCTAAACAAAGTGCTAACGCTACATCATTAACACACACAATCATACAGACCATCAGCTGAACAAAGCGCTAACGCTACATCATTAACACACACAATCATACAGACCATCAGCTGAACAAAGCGCTAACGCTACATCATTAACACGCGCAATCATACAAACCATCAGCTGAACAAAGTGCTAACGCTACATCATTAACACACGCAATCATACAGACCATCAGCTGAACAAAGCGCTAACGCTACATCATTAACACGCGCAATCATACAGACCATCAGCTGAACAAAGTGCTAACGCTACATCATTAACACACACAATCATACAGACCATCAGCTGAACAAAGCGCTAACGCTACATCATTAACACACACAATCATACAGACCATCAGCTAAACAAAGCGCTAACGCTACATCATTAACACACACAATCATACAGTTTCCCTCTGTGTGTACTGACTTTAGAGCTGCTCGTATCAGTCACCTGACACCTTTCACATCGTTATTTCATCATCTTTTACCGTCGCATTCATTCATACACCGAGAACCAAGAAAACTCCTGCAAAACTATACATTCCTGTAGGAGCACAGAGGCCACGCCCCTTTTCTGAGAAGTTTCTAGAATGTATTTAAAAAAAAAATACTTATAATGAGTTTCCAGATTCTCTGGTTTCCGCCCACAAAAACACACCAGTAGGTGGATTGGCTATTCTAAATTGCCCCTAGGTGTGTGTGTGTGTTTCATTTTCTACTTCTCACCGCACCCTTTCCATTCCTCTCCCTTATCTCTCACTTCCTCCCCCTCTCTTCTCCCTCCTCATTTCTCTCTCTCTCTCTGCACATCTCGCACGCCCACTCAAAGTGCATGCTGGGATATGAGGAGGCAGAGTGCATGCTGGGATATGAGGAGGCAGGGGGAGGTGATGAAGAAGGGATTCAACAGAATGAGGTGGAAGAGAGATCTGTTCACACACTGCGCTGGGCAGCGGGAAACTCCCTCAACAACCATCACCAAGATCATACACACACACACACACACACACACACTAACACTCTAAAAGTGACCACACACACACACACACACACACACACTCTGACACTGACCACACACACAAAGAGGCTGAAAGACTTACTCAGTAGTGCAGAATAATTTATGATAATAATAATAATAATAAGAAGAAGAGTTTTAATCCCATGGCAAATTATAAGACCTCAGGAAAAAAACTGTGAGTCTTCACAAGTCCAGTTCCTCCTAAACAGCTTCAATCTCCAAACGAATGAAGGTTCCCCAAGCATCTACACACACAACTATGTAAAACTCTTGGAACCACACAGACACCATCAGTCAGAAAAAAGAGGCGCAAATGAACCTCCAGGGATGAATGAAGATCATCAAGAACTGGGTGAAGGAGCTCGAGGCATCAGGTGCCACAGATGTACACACAGAGACCTCCACCATGGCCTGAAAAGCAGCCATGAAAGCAAGGAGGCTTCTGGAGGAGTTTTCTCTGCTCAGATGAATCGAACCCGCATCTGTTAGACTGTAATGGTCAGCACTATGCATGAAGGAGAAAAGGGCGGGGCTTTTAATCCCTGCTCTAAAGCATGGTGGTGTTAGCACACCGCTGTGGGGGCGGGGTTTAGTCAGAACACAGACTGGTGAGGATGGATGACATCACGTGGAAGGATGATTATCTACAGAAAATGACACAATACTGTAATAACTAAAAAATAACTAGAAATATTATTGAAAAATAGCATTTTGAAATGCTTAAAAGCATTTAATATTACATAATAATATTAACATAATATTAGTATAAATATTTCAAATTTCAGATTTTTTATAGCATTTCAAGATTATTTTTGCATTTTTATTTATTTGTTTTAAATAATAGCACTTCATATTATTGTTTATTATTATTATTATTATGAATAAAATAATAAATAAAATATAATCATCATCATCATGATTATTATTATTATTATTATTATTATTATTATTAATAAAAACAACAACAATAATAATAATAATAGTAATAATAATAATTATGATGATGATGATGATTATTATTATTATTATTATTATTATATTTTAAATAGTCAAACAACTGCAAACAAATTAATTAGTTACTTTTTAACTTTTTAAATCACATTTTCCTCCCAAGCTTTCCGCCCACTTCACTAGTTCTTAATTTTAATTACACTTTCTGTTAAAAAACAAAATTATTAAAGTTTTCTCCATTGATTCTCATGAAGGGCGCCATTACTTATGGACCTGCAGATAAGCGCTCCTAATAAACTAGCGGCTCAGTGTCATGTTTGAGGTTCGTAGGCAGGAAGGATTCTGAGCGGTTTTGAGGTTTTGCGGTGGTCAAGCACTGACCTCGGGTCATCACTCCACCACGGGGTGTAAACCCGAGGACGGGATTTTTCACCATTTTTAAAAAAATCATGGTGGCTTTTCAGAACTGTGATTCCAGATGTGAGATTATGAGTGAAACCCAGCGTTTACTGTTCCTCACAACTCCACCTCCACCCAACCCCCATCATCATCATCATCATCTTCATCATCCTCCTGACTCCCACACGTCCGCCTCCACACACAGCTGCCAAATGAGCCTCGCAGAAATGAAAGAGAAAAACAGAAAGAGAGAGAGAGATGGAGAGAGAGAGAGAGAGAGAGAGAGAGAGACGAAGAAAGAGAGAGCGCAAAAAAAGTGAGGCGCAGGTGATGCAAGCTGCCAAACCATCAGCACCACCACCGACAACAAGAACGACACAACAACAGCTCCTTAACACATCCACTTCAGGTGGGCGTTCCATCAATCCTGACAGATTCCTCCAACGCGCCGGCGCTTTCCGCTGACCCTCGCTTTCACTTCCTTCATTTCTAGGAAATATGTGAAGAATAAAAACTGTGTACCTTCACACACACACACACCTATATAAGCTAGATTAGTAACTGATTAGTGATAACGGGAATTCCTGCTCAGTTCAGTGAATCAGATCTTTTGACTCAGTAAGAGTCGATTCTTTTGACTCCTAAACAAATCACTGCTGTTTTCTCCTAAACTGGACAAGATTTTCTGTTTACTTTCCTTCTAATTTTAGTCTTGGCTAATCCTCCAGACAGCTCTACTCTATCACAGCACATGCTTCCTCCGAGACTCGTGAATCCAGCTACAACGATTTTTTCTAAGACACTCGGAAGAAAGCAGCAATCTACCCTCTTCCGCATACACCGGCTCACAGAAGCCTAGGATTGGCAGCTAACTGGCGGGATGCACCACTCGGTCATGCTAACTTCCGTTCAGATGTGTGGATCATGAGGACAGCTTTCTTTTTCTACATATTTAAGAGAAGAATCCTGCGTTTGGGGTTTTATGAAGTCATTTTCCACAATAAAAGCACATAAACTCCAGAAGCTGCTTCGCAAATATTGTGAAAAAGAAAAGAAAGAAGGATAGTTTGCTTCGTAGTGGAGATATATGGAGATAGATGAATAATGATACAGATACTTGTAATGTAATAAGTAATGCACTTCACTTCTCGTGAGTCGGCTCTCGACTTTCACCTGAAACGCTAACCTCCGATTAGCACAGCACCGTATCGCGTTGACGAGGAAGAGCTGCGATTAATGCTCGAACGAATCACCCTAAACACGGTAACTACCAGGTGAATATTATATTATAGAAATATATAAAAGTGGTGGCTAGATAGATTAGCAAGCCCCGCCCATTTTCCACCCATTCAGAAGATAATGGCAGAAATCTAAATTTCTTTATAAAAGTGATAAAGAAGAGGAAGTGTGTGGGTGGGACTGACCGTGCTGCTCGGCGTGTTTATCGGCACTGCTCTGCACTCCGTTAGCATTAGCGTTAGAGTTAGCATTGTGCGAGTCGCCGTGGTGTTTGAAGGCGCTGGGAGGAACGCGCCACTCCAGAGCCTGTAGCCTGTCCTGCGCCGCTGCATCGTGCAAAATCTCCATCTGTTTAGCCAAGAGACGCTCCAGCTGTACCTGGAACACACACACACACACATTATAAAAAAAGGAAACTCCTGATTAAAGAGAACAAGCAGTCATGTGTTCATTAATCCAGACGTCTCACTGATCATTAGCACCATATGGAAATTTCCAGAAAGAGGACCGGATGTATGGAGGAGAAACGCAGGATCCTGAGGGGATTGATGAGTTTTTATGCAGAAGATTAGAAACAAACACTTTGTACATTTCTCTGCGAACGTAACCGTAGAGAAGCGAAAATATTTCTGAGGTAAATGTTTGGACGGGGCTCATTTTATTATCATCATAAAGTCACGCGATATGCTGTTTTTATTGAGAAATGCCATTCAAAAAAATTATTAAATAATTTTTATATATTTAAATGTTTAAATGATGCTCAGCTGATTGTTTTAAAAACATTAAGGAAACACTTTCATATTTTTTTGTTAAATATATTTTAAAATTTATGATTAAATTGTAATAATTCATGATTTATTTTTAATTAGTATTAAATACATTTTGGTTCAATTTAGAAATGTTTGTGACGTTACACACACACACACACACACAAAACAGACACACACCTGGATGTTTCGTGTGAGTGTTTCCTCTCCCTTGGAGCGAGCCTGATTCAGCTGCTCTCGCAGACTCTCCTGTCGCATATGGATGGCCTGTAGCGCCTCCTGCAGGTCGAAAAAGCCTTCCTGCTGAGAGAAAAACACAAACACGGCTCGGTTACGGAGGACACGTGCAACAGGGATGGAAGGAGTCTCCAGTGTCAGAGCCGAACCTACAACACATCATCGGGGTGGAGTGTGTACTGCTGCTGTAATACACACTGTAGGGAAAGTAGCTATAAATGGATAAAAAAGCATTCTGGAACAGAACTCGTTAATCGTCATTGATTATTTTCCTTCAGAAGAGTTCTATACGATGTGAGCCATGTTCTGTCATGCAACTAAAAGTCAGAGATTGCACATGACTAGGTGTTAATGCTCGGGATGATGAAACACTCACTCACACACACTCACACACACACACACACGTGCTAAACCACTTTAAGGAGGTGTGATCCTGCTCAAGAAGGAGGTTTGCATGACAAGTTTTATCGCTCACTCCAAATTACTCCCGAGGTGAGGCTCCACTTGTCTAATGTTGACACTCAGGTTGCCATGACGATCGAGCACAAAAGACACCTTCTCTCTGTCAGCGTGGGCTGTGTGTGTGTGTGTGTGTGGAGGGTAAAGACACTGGGTTTCTCTCGCTCACTCATAGCTGCAGTAGTGACGCAGGCCCAGGGCGGGGGTGAGGCAGTGAGGCGGTGAGGTGGCGATGATGTCACTGAGACACGCCTCAGCCTTTTGGCTTTTACTGACATCAAAAAAAAAAAATTCAGGGCTTTTTCTTTTCACACATCACTGCTAAGAGACACACTCAGTACACACTCTCCACACTCAGTACACACTCTCCACACTCAGTACACACTCTCCACACTCAGTACACACTCTCCACACTCAATACACACTCAGTACACACTCTCCACACTCAGTACACACTCAGTACACACTCTCCACACTCAGTACACACTCTCCACACTCATTACACACTCTCCACACTCAATACACACTCAGTACACACTCTCCACACTCATTACACACTCTCCACACTCAATACACACTCAGTACACACTCTCCACACTCAGTACACACTCTCCACACTCAGTACACACTCTCCACACTCAGTACACACTCTCCACACTCAGTACACACTCTCCACACTCAGTACACACTCTCCACACTCAATACACACTCTCCACACTCAATACACACTCTCCACACTCAATACACACTCTCCAAACTCAGTACACACTCTCCACACTCAATACACACTCTCCACACTCAATACACACTCTCCACACTCAATACACACTCTCCACACTCAATACACACTCTCCAAACTCAGTACACACTCTCCACACTCAATACACACTCTCCACACTCAGTACACACTCTTCACACTCAGTACACACTCTCCACACTCAATACACACTCTCCACACTCAATACACACTCTCCACACTCAATACACACTCTCCACACTCAATACACACTCTCCAAACTCAGTACACACTCTCCACACTCAATACACACTCTCCACACTCAGTACACACTCTTCACACTCAGTACACACTCTCCACACTCAATACACACTCTCCACACTCAGTACACACTCTCCACACTCAATACACACTCTCCACACTCAATACACACTCTCCACACTCAGTACACACTCTCCACACTCAGTACACACTCTCCACACTCAGTACACACTCTCCACACTCAATACACACTCAGTACACACTCTCCACACTCAATACACACTCTCCACACTCAGTACACACTCTCCACACTCAGTACACACTCTCCACACTCAATACACACTCTCCACACTCAGTACACACTCTCCACACTCAATACACACTCAGTACACACTCTCCACACTCAATACACACTCTCCACACTCAGTACACACTCTACACACTCAGTACACACTCAGTACACACTCAATACACACTCTCCACACTCAGTACACACTCTCCACACTCAGTACACACTCTCCACACTCAATACACACTCAATACACACTCTCCACACTCAGTACACACTCTCCACACTCAATACACACTCTCCACACTCAGTACACACTCTCCACACTCAATACACACTCAGTACACACTCTCCACACTCAGTACACACTCTCCACACTCAATACACACTCAGTACACACTCTCCACACTCAGTACACACTCTCCACACTCAGTACACACTCTCCACACTCAGTACACACTCTCCACACTCAATACACACTCTCCACACTCAATACACACTCTCCACACTCAATACACACTCTCCACACTCAGTATACACTCTCCACACTCAGTACACACTCTCCACACTCAATACACACTCTCCACACTCAGTACACACTCTCCACACTCAGTACACACTCTCCACACTCAGTACACACTCTCCACACTCAGTACACACTCTTCACACTCAGTACACACTCTCCACACTCAATACACACTCTACACACTCAGTACACACTCTCCACACTCAGTACACATTCTCCACACTCAATACACACTCTCCACACTCAATACACACTCTCCACACTCAGTACACACTCTCCACACTCAGTACACACTCTCCACACTCAATACACACTCTACACACTCAGTACACTCAGAACACACACAACACACTCAGTACACACTCTCCACACTCAATACACACTCTACACACTCAGTACACTCAGAACACACACAACACACTCAGTACACACTCTCCACACTCAATACACACTCTCCACACTCAATACACACTCTCCACACTCAATACACACTCTCCACACTCAATACACACTCTCCACACTCAATACACACTCTCCACACTCAGTACACACTCTCCACACTCAGTACACACTCTCCACACTCAATACACACTCTCCACACTCAGTACACACTCTACACACTCAATACACACTCTCCACACTCAGTACACACTCTCCACACTCAGTACACAATCTCCACACTCAGTACACACTCTCCACACTCAGTACACACTCAGTACACACTCTCCACACTCAGTACACACTCTCCACACTCAATACACACTCTCCACACTCAGTACACACTCTCCACACTCAGTACACACTCAGTACACACTCTACACACTCAGTACACACTCTACACACTCAGTACACACTCAGTACACACTCTCCACACTCAATACACACGCTCCACACTCAGTACACACTCTCCACACTCAGTACACACTCTACACACTCAATACACACTCTCCACACTCAATACACACTCTCCACACTCAGTACACACTCTCCACACTCAGTACACACTCTCCACACTCAGTACACACTCTCCACACTCAGTACACACTCTCCACACTCAATACACACTCTCCACACTCAATACACACTCTACACACTCAGTACACACTCTCCACACTCAATACACACTCTCCACACTCAATACACACTCTCCACACTCAGTACACACTCTCCACACTCAGTACACACTCTCCACACTCAGTACACACTCTCCACACTCAGTACACACTCTCCACACTCAATACACACTCTCCACACTCAGTACACACTCTCCACACTCAGTACACATTCTCCACACTCAATACACACTCTCCACACTCAATACACACTCTCCACACTCAGTACACACTCTCCACACTCAATACACACTCTCCACACTCAGTACACACTCTCCACACTCAATACACACTCTCCACACTCAGTACACACTCTCCACACTCAATACACACTCTCCACACTCAGTACACACTCTCCACACTCAGTACACACTCTCCACACTCAGTACACACTCTCCACACTCAGTACACACTCTCCACACTCAGTACACATTCTACACACTCAGTACACACTCTACACACTCAGTACACACTCTACACACTCAATACACACTCTCCACACTCAATACACACTCTCCACACTCAGTACACACTCTCCACACTCAATACACACTCTCCACACTCAGTACACACTCTCCACACTCAATACACACTCTCCACACTCAGTACACATTCTCCACACTCAGTACACACTCTCCACACTCAGTACACACTCTCCACACTCAGTACACACTCTACACACTCAGTACACACTCTACACACTCAGTACACACTCTACACACTCAATACACACTCTCCACACTCAGTACACACTCTCCACACTCAATACACACTCTCCACACTCAGTACACACTCTCCACACTCAATACACACTCTCCACACTCAGTACACACTCTCCACACTCAGTACACATTCTCCACACTCAGTACACACTCTCCACACTCAGTACACACTCTCCACACTCAGTACACATTCTACACACTCAGTACACACTCTACACACTCAGTACACACTCTACACACTCAATACACACTCTCCACACTCAATACACACTCTCCACACTCAGTACACACTCTCCACACTCAATACACACTCTACACACTCAGTACACACTCTACACACTCAGTACACACTCTACACACTCTACACACTCAGTACACACTCTCCACACTCAATACACACTCTACACACTCAGAACACACACAACACACTCAGTACACACTCTCCACACTCAGTACACACTCTCCACACTCAATACACACTCTCCACACTCAGTACACACTCTCCACACTCAGTACACACTCTCCACACTCAATACACACTCTCCACACTCAGTACACACTCTCCACACTCAGTACACACTCTCCACACTCAATACACACTCTCCACACTCAATACACACTCTCCACACTCAGTACACACTCTCCACACTCAGTACACACTCTCCACACTCAATACACACTCTCCACACTCAGTACACACTCTACACACTCAGTACACACTCTACACACTCAGTACACACTCTCCACACTCAATACACACTCTCCACACTCAATACACACTCAGTACACACTCTCCACACTCAATACACACTCTCCACACTCAATACACACTCTCCACACTCAATACACACTCTCCACACTCAGTACACACTCTCCACACTCAATACACACTCTCCACACTCAGTACACACTCTCCACACTCAGTACACACTCTCCACACTCAATACACACTCTACACACTCAGTACACACTCTCCACACTCAATACACACTCTCCACACTCAGTACACACTCTCCACACTCAGTACACACTCTCCACACTCAATACACACTCTACACACTCAGTACACATTCTCCACACTCAGTACACACTCTCCACACTCAATACACACTCTCCACACTCAGTACACACTCTCCACACTCAATACACACTCTCCACACTCAGTACACACTCTCCACACTCAATACACACTCTCCACACTCAGTACACACTCTCCACACTCAGTACACACTCTCCACACTCAATACACACTCTCCACACTCAGTACACACTCTCCACACTCAATACACACTCTCCACACTCAATACACACTCAGTACACACTCTCCACACTCAATACACACTCTCCACACTCAATACACACTCTCCACACTCAGTACACACTCTCCACACTCAGTACACACTCTCCACACTCAGTACACACTCTCCACACTCAATACACACTCTCCACACTCAGTACACACTCTCCACACTCAGTACACACTCTCCACACTCAATACACACTCTCCACACTCAGTACACACTCTCCACACTCAGTACACACTCTCCACACTCAATACACACTCTCCACACTCAGTACACACTCTACACACTCAGTACACACTCTCCACACTCAATACACACTCTCCACACTCAGTACACACTCAATACACACTCTCCACACTCAGTACACAGTCTACACACTCAATACACACTCTCCACACTCAGTACACACTCTCCACACTCAGTACACACTCTCCACACTCAGTACACACTCTCCACACTCAGTACACACTCTCCACACTCAATACACACTCTCCACACTCAGTACACACTCAATACACACTCTCCACACTCAGTACACAGTCTACACACTCAATACACACTCTCCACACTCAATACACACTCAGTACACACTCTCCACACTCAGTACACACTCAGCACACACACTCTACACACTCAGTACACACTCAGTACACACTCAGCACACACACTCTACACACTCAGTACACACTCAGTACACACTCAGTACACACTCAGCACACACACTCTACACACTCAGTACACACTCAGTACACACTCAGCACACACACTCTACACACTCAGTACACACTCAGTACACACTCAGCACACACACTCTACACACTCAGTACACACTCAGCACACACTCAGCACACACACTCTACACACTCAGTACACACTCTGCACACACACTCTACACACGCAGTACACACTCTGCACACACACTCTACACACTCAGTACACACTCAGTACACACTCAGTACACACTCTGCACACACACTCTACACACTCAGTACACACTCAGCACACACTCAGTACACACTCAGCACACACACTCTACACACTCAGCACACACTCAGTACACACTCAGCACACACACTCTACACACTCAGTACACACTCAGCACACACACTCTACACACTCAGTACGCACTCAGTACACACTCAGCACACACTCAGCACACACTCAGCACACACACTCTACACACTCAGCACACACACTCTACACACTCAGCACACACACTCTACACACTCAGTACACACTCAGTACACACTCAGTACACACTCAGTACACACTCAGTACGCACTCAGTACGCACTCAGTACACACTCAGTACACACTCTGCACACACACTCAGTACACACTCTGCACACACACTCTACACACGCAGTATACTATTACTAGTCTACACACTCAATACACACACAATCTACAATCAGTACACTATCAGTACAGTCTACACACACACACACACACACACTCTACACATTCAGTACACACTCAGTACACACTCAGCACACACACTCTACACACTCAGTACACACTCAGTACACACTCAGTACACACTCAGTACACACTCAGCACACACACTCTACACACTCAGTACACACTCAGTACACACTCAGCACACACACTCTACACACTCAGTACACACTCAGTACACACTCAGCACACACACTCTCCACACTCAGTACACACTCAGCACACACTCAGCACACACACTCTACACACTCAGTACACACTCTGCACACACACTCTACACACGCAGTACACACTCTGCACACACACTCTACACACTCAGTACACACTCAGTACACACTCAGTACACACTCTGCACACACACTCTACACACTCAGTACACACTCAGCACACACTCAGTACACACTCAGCACACACACTCTACACACTCAGCACACACTCAGTACACACTCAGCACACACACTCTACACACTCAGTACACACTCAGCACACACACTCTACACACTCAGTACGCACTCAGTACACACTCAGCACACACTCAGCACACACTCAGCACACACACTCTACACACTCAGCACACACACTCTACACACTCAGCACACACACTCTACACACTCAGTACACACTCAGTACACACTCAGTACGCACTCAGTACGCACTCAGTACGCACTCAGTACACACTCAGTACACACTCTGCACACACACTCAGTACACACTCTGCACACACACTCTACACACGCAGTATACTATTACTAGTCTACACACTCAATACACACACAATCTACAATCAGTACACTATCAGTACAGTCTACACACACACACACACTCTACACATTCAGTACACACTCCTGGTGGTTTTTCACACCTCTGCACTGAGGGTTTCACCCAGACGAGGTTTCCATAAAGTCTTAAACTCTCCAACTACGAAAGTCTGAGTCATTTACACTTTCATTTTTTAAAAAAAAATTCTAGTCTTTAATTTTTTAAATATAATATTCAGATGTGTTCAGTCTTCAGTGTTCAAGCTATAAAACTGTTTCAAAAAGCTTAAATTAACAGCGACATTGAAATATTTATTTATACTTGTTTTTAACATGCAAGTAATAAAAAAATTAATTAACAAAAAAATGATGAATTGATATGAATATGGAATCCATGTAAAGCAATACTACAAGTAAAGTAAATATTTATTTATTTCTTTTTTTTTTCAAATTAAAAACATCAATCTAAAAAAGAAAAATGTAAACACAGTATTTATTTATTTGTTTTTTTTTTGTTTTATTTATTTAATTTTTAAGATTAAATGAGAACTATTTATTAAATAACAACTATTTATTAAAAAAGTAACTATAAAATATATATAATATATAATAAAAAATTATATATTAAAACTAGATTTTTTAAAGCATGCAGCTCATCGAAGTTTTTTTGTTTTTTTTTTAAGAAAGAACTTTAAAATGAAAAAATATTTAAAATGTATATTTAAAAAAAAATAATCAATTAATTAATCAATTAATTTATACATTCGTAATAAATTGTCCAAGATAAATGTAAACATTTCACGAGTTAACAGATTATAATTACAATGTTTTTTAAGTTTTATTTCTCTGTTAATATGCCATGCAAAAATTTGTGCACCCCCACTTTGGCTTTCGCAGCTTTTATTTAATTGGATTATTTATTATCTTTTTAAAATGATTTTTAATTAATTTACTTCAACCCTCATGACTGCAAACCATCTTCCAACTATTTTACTATGGATTTCGCTTCAAGGATTGTTTAGCCACAGGCATACTTCCTCCTGAACGTGTTTTTTTTAAAATTTATTTTAATTTTGTTGTTTTTAAGTATTTACGTACGTCTCCGCCCACGTCTCTGCGTCATTTTGACAAAGTGGAATCATTTCAGAGGAGAGGGTGGCTTACATCACATCATGTATTTTACACATCTGTCATACTTCACCAACACAAAGCCAGAGGTGGATTTCACATTACGCTTCATTCTTACGGTTAATCGTAGTTTAATTGAAAAAAAAAAACATAATGGGCTTTCCAGGGTCAGTCCACTCCTTCTCAGAAAACAAAGAGGAATTTCTTTCCACTAAGAGTGCGTGACAAAACAGATACCCCTGACCTACCTAACAAAGGTGTGTGTGTGTGTGTGTGTGTGTGCGTGCATGTACAATCAGGTTCAGCCCTTTCTTTCTTTCTTTTTGTTGCACTATCTGCGCAAATGCATGGGCGTGGGTGATTCCAAGTGCGCCCACGTAATGATGTCACATCTGTCTCAAGAAGCAATGGGGTAGGCGAGTGAAATGAGCTCGATTGGACCTTGCCTCTGAGTGTGTGTGTGTGTGTGTGTGTGTGGGTGAGCAGCTCATTCTCACTGGTGTGGCTGGGTGCGTGCATGTGTGTGTGTGTGTGTGTGTTTGTGAGTTTGTGTGTGTGTAGCATTGAGGCCAGACAAAAACAGAAGAGACGTGTGTGTGTGTGTGTGTGTGTGTGCCTCATCAATATTAAACCTTTAAACAACAAATAAAAAAAACCAAAACAAAACTGGAAAATCCGTTTCAGGTGTAGATTACAAAGCTGGGGCTGTTTCAGATTCGCTCTGGCGTCAGGTGATGACGAGGATCATGAGTAAGTATGTAGATGAGAGGAAACCGCGCTTCAAACCGTACCAGATTCTTTCAAAGACGAAAGATGTGAACGCGGCCAAGAATGAATGAAACTAAACGCTTGCGCGGGCCTGTCAGCATGACGCAAGGGGAGTGTTGCGTAATGCCCAGCGTTCTCAGAGGGATTACAGAGGATATTTCTGTACAGCACGCGCTCTCAGTACGGCTTTTCTCTTAAAAAATATTTCAAAATAAAGTCAGGAATTTAAAAAACCCTCTTCATCACTCTCAGTATTTATTAAACTGAACAAGAAAAATAACCACATTCTATTTAAAATGTACAATAACTATCACTGTTAAGAACTTACCAGATTTTTATACCATAAATCTAACCCTGGCTTTCCATGGTTTAATGTAAAAACGTGATAAGAAACCAGAGGGACGTCTGGCTGAGCGTCACGGACCCCAGGACTAAACTGTGTTCCTGAACACTGTCTGTAAATATCCACATCCACACGCACAGTGATGTAATTAAGGACACGGTGGGACTTCCTGTCTGATACGAGTAAAACCTCAGCATGCAGCTGAACAGTGTGTTATATAAACATTACGACCTGGGACAGAGGATTAAACAGAGTATTTGGGATCACTTCAGCGCTCGCTGGGCTCCGCCTACAGAAAGTCTTGACAGAATTGTACTAAAAGGTACACAATATGGCAAATTCTACAATTACAGCATTTGGCAGATGCACTTATCCAGAGTGACTTACATTTTTATCTCAATTTATACAACTGAGCATTAAGGGTCTTGCTCAGGGGCCCAGCAGTGGCAGCGTGATGGACCTGGGAAACATCTGATCAGTAGTCCAATGCCTTAACCACTAAGCTACCACCTCCTCATCCCTAAAGGTTATTTCGATGCGGTACAATACGACATGATATGATAGAGTGTGATGCAATATGATATGATAAACTGTGATGCCATGCGACATGATACACTACGATATTGATATGAAGCAATATGACATGATATTATATGTTGTGATATAAGCTATAAGTTAGGATACAATACAATACGATATGATAGAACAATATCTGTTACTCTATAATACTACTCTATGTGATGCGATACAATATGATAAGCTATGATACAATGTGATACAACATCACAGAATACAGTGCAACATAAATATGTTATGAAGTGATACGATACAATATGAATGATATGATACAATATGATAAGTTCTGATACAGTCCAATACGATACAATATGATATGTTACGATGTGATATAATACGGTACAGTACAATACGATAGAATGGAATATGATACTATAAGATACAATATACAATGCAATATTATTCGATTTCTTTTCTACACTAACATGTCTTTGATTCTTTGCACCTTAACCGAATTATCTTTTTCAAGCAAGCTTTTTCTAATCTAAACCTAATTGTGTATGTGTAATTGTGCATCTCCCAATTCCACATGCCTTAACCCCCATCCCCCAATTCCCCATCCCCTCAATCCACCATCCCTCAATTGCCCATCCCTTAATTCCCCATCCCCTTGATCCCCCATCTCTTAATTCCCCATCCCCCAATTCCCTACCCCCGCCCCCAATTCCCCATCTCTTAATGTGTGTGTTTGGTGTGTGTGTTTGGTGTGTGTTCGGTGTGTGTGTTTGGTGTGTGTTCGGTGTGTGTGTTTGCTGTGTGTTTGGTGTGTGTTTGGTGTGTGTTCGGTGTGTGTTCGGTGTGTGTTGAAAAGAGGTTGAAAAGGTCAAAATCCTGATAATCATGAAAAGTGTGAAGAAAAAAGTTTCTCATGCCTCATGATTTAAGAAATGGACAGCTGCTATAGTGCACAAAGACCTCTTCAACAGATTCTCACACACACACACACACACACACACACATACACAGGCGAGGGCAGGGCGAACATGCCCATAAGGTGTGGGGTGAAGGAGTGTACGACGTTTCTCTGCTCACTTCTCTGCTCACAAAGCGTAACCTTTCCTCCACACGGTGACACGCAATCCCCGATCCCAGTGAACTCCGCCTACACAAGTTCAACATGCAGGCTTAACGCGCAGCTACACAAACAAAAGCCACAGGACCCACCCAGCATCGAATCGCGGAGAGGTTAGCGCTTACACACCAGCAACACGACGGGACTGAACCGTGATCCTCACTAACGAGAAGCTCGAGAGTGTAATAAAGTGATTCACTCAGAGGCATGACTCGAATGCACACAACACTTTTACTGGAAGCCTGATGAGAAAGAAAGAACATTTCAACTCACCTCTGTTTTAATTCTCTTCGGTGACGGCTCGTCTCTGTCTCCACATCGAGATCTGTGCAAGAGAAAAGAGAATATTCACTCATTTGCTCGGTTACGGCTGTAAATATTTTCCTGAAAAGTTCAGTTCATTCTCCTTTTCTACCACACAGGATATTAAACTCTGTGCATAATACACTCTTTTATATTTATTTTATTTAATTTTCAATCACACTCTATAAAGTTACACGCTAACAGGTTCTCTCGTGTCTCAACATCACAATATGATACAATCTGTTAGATTATTATATAATATGATCGAATGTTATGAAACAATATGATATCATATGTACAATATGCACTATTAGCTGATATGATACAAAGACAAGACAGGAAACAATATGATATGATACAATACAATACGGTTCAATAGGATATGACACAACACAATATGAAAAGATACAATACAATATGTTATACGATATGTTATATGACAATATGTTGATACGATATGATTTGATTCGATAAGATACAATATCGACATGATACAATATGATACGACATGATGCGGTATGATACGATGCAATATGATATAATACAATATGATGCAACATGATATGATACGATACGATCATAATACAATATTCTATGATATGATATGATACGATACGATATGGTATGATATGATACGATACGGTACAATAAGATATGATACGGTACAATAAGATATGATACGATACAATGTGATACGATACGATACAATGTGATACGATACGGTATGATATGATACGATACGATATGGTATGATATGATATGATACGGTACAATAAGATATGATACAATACGATGTGATACGATACGGTATGATATGATACGATACGGTATGATACGATACAATACGGTATATGATATAATATAATATGATACGATATGATGTGATATGATACGATACGATATGATATAATACAATATGATACGATATGGTATGATACGATACGATACAACACGATATGATATGATATGATATGATACAATACGGTATGATATGATACGGTATGATACGATACGATACGATACGTTATGATACAGTATGATATGATACGATACAATACGATATGATATATGATACGATACGGTATGATATGATACGATACAATACGATACGATACGTTACGATACAGTATGATATGATACGATACAATACGATATGATATATGATACGATACGGTATGATATGATACGATACAATACGTTATGATACGATACGATGCAGTATGATATAATACAATATGATATGATACAATACGATACGATACAGTGCAGTATGATATGATACAATACGATATGATACGATACGATGCAGTATGATATAATACAATATGATATGATACAATACGATACGATACGATACAGTGCGGTATGATATGATACAATACGATATGATACGATACGATGCAGTATGATATAATACAATATGATTTATACAATATGATATGATACAATACTATAAAAAAATTATACGATACGATACGGTGTGATACAATATGATACAATATAATATGATATGACACTATATGATAAAATGCTATATGTTACAATACGATATAATATGACACAATATGCATATGATACAATACATAAAGCAGTATAATAAAGACCTGACTGAACAGGATATGATGCGATATGAGTGTGGCCTAGCTAACTTTTTCTTTACTTCTGCTAAGAAACAGTTTCCTCAAAAAAGAACCTAAATCCTGTTATATATTTTATACACAAATACTTTGCTCAGAGTTTATTTCTAATCAGCTTGGCGTCATAGTACCTTCACTGACAGTTTAGATTAGAAAAATGTAAGCTAACTGTATTAGCAACGTACGCTTACTACAGACACCAACAATCTCAGCTACTTTAGCTAGTTAGCATACACTCACAACATTAGCTTCAGTAACTATCACTCTCTTGCTAGGTTAGTGTTCACTCACGATGTTAGTGTTCACTCACAATGCTCATGCTTGGTTAGCATTTATTCAGAATGTTAGCACTCACACTATGTTAGCATTCACTCACAATGTTAGCATTCACTCACAATGTTAGCACTCTCATGCTAGGTTAGCATTTATTCACGATGTTAGCTTCAGTAACTATTGCTCAACTTGCAAGTTTAGCTCTCTTCTAGGTTACATCTCAGGAATGATTGTCTCACACACACACACACACACACACACTCCAGGTCTGACTCCTGTTTGAGGTGAGCTCTATTCTCTTCTTCACTTGCTTGAGTCAGATCAGCGGTGATGAGTGAGAAAGGTGCGAGTGCGAGCTCTGCGAGTGCGAGAGCGAGCTCTGAGGTGAGATTACGCAACAGCGGAGTGGAATTTTCCGTCCTGTGGTATGCCAGGTGTGTAGGACAGGAAGCACCTGGACACTAAAGTCTGCTTCATAGGCTTCATTAAAAGCTCAAATGGAATTTAAGTACTTGATGTGAAGCATGAGAGCACACACACACACACACACACACACACACACTAAAGCACTGCTATCACTGATTATGATCCAGTGTTTAAATCACACCATTTATCTCCAAATAATTCAAAACATTTTTAGAGAAGAGAAGAGAAGAGAAGAGAAGAGAAGAGAAGAGAAGAGAAGAGAAGAGAAGAGAAGAGAAGAGAAGAGGAAAAACAGCAAGAAGAGACAGAAGAGAGAGAGAAACGCAAAAAAAGAGATAGAAAAGAATAAACAAGAAACAAGAGAACAGAAGGAAAAAAATTAAGAAAATAGAAGAGAATAGGAGAAGAAAAGAAAAGTGAAAAGCAAAACATAAAAAAGAGAAAGAAGAAAGGAAAAGAAAAAAGAGAAATGAAAGAAACAGAAGAGAGTACAGAAGAAAAAAGAAGAGAAGAGAAGAGAGTCTATAGTTTATATATTGAACAGTTCATGAAATCATGAATAATTGTTTATATGAATTCAGCAGAGGAGTGTATGTTTGTGTGTGTGTGTGTGTGTGTGTGTGTGTGTGTTAGGAGGGCGTGTGCCTACTTGCTGGTCCTGTATGTGTACTTGTAGGTGACCTCTCTGGAGACCTGGCGAGCGAGTCCGAATAACTCGTCCCTGCGCGTGAGTAACGCCACTTCCTTCATACAGAGCTGAGCCGCTGCCTCGTTTACCGTCAGCTGCAGGGCAGAGGGTCGAGTTACACACCACAACATAATAAAACACACACAATAAACAATCGCTACATGTGCAGGAGTAACGGCTGTGTGGAGCTGACTGTCTGAGGGCGTGGCCTAAAGGTCATTCAGTCCACATGTTTAGTACAAAATTATCACTCAAATTCATACTGATGATAAACCACAATAAATTATTTTTTTATTCACTAAAGATCACAGAAGTGCCTTTTTGTCCTCGTTACTTTTACACGCAGCTTGTTACGTTACAGAGACGCTCCCCCCCCCCCCCCCGACACTGGAGACTCCTTGCATAAAAGTCTCATGACTTCAAGAAAACTTCTCAATAAACTTTTTAATGTGTTTACGGATCGCTGTGCTTACTGTATGCATCCCTGTTGCTATGGAAACTATACCATCTTAACATAAATCTAATCAAAACCTTCTGACCAATCAGAACGCAGAATTAATCAGCGCTGTGGTGTAAAGCTCCAGACCGACCTCGTGGAGTGTGAGATGTTTGCCGTCCTTCCTCTTGGAGTCGAAGCGTCCATAGATGGCGCTGTATTTGCGGATCTCCTCCTCCCGGCGCGGGTCATCGTCGCTCATGTCGAAGATGTGGCCGATCATTTTGGCGAGCTTCTTGTTAGCTTTGAGCTGCTCTCTGAGCTCCGCAGGGTCACTTTTGGGTAATGCGCGAGCCATTCTGTCTACACACTCGCTGACGGCCTGGACAGCAGCGATGTCCAGAGCTTCCAGGGTGTCTCGCGGCAGCGGGGACGAGGGCGAGCCGAGTTCGGCCGGCGAGAGGCTCCGCTCGGCCCAGAAACGAGGTTCGTTGCTGCTCTGCAGAGGTGAGGCGGTGGCCGAGGAGCTCCCACTGCCTGCTTCGGTTTTCGGTGGATCTGTTTTAGGAACTTTGACAGGCAGCACTGGACCATCAGGAAGTTTGTAGACAGGGATGCTGCAGACAGGAAGTGAAGCGAGTGGCTGGTTAAACAGTGCCGGGTTGGTCACCCAGTCACGCAGAGCTTTCTGGAGGCGTCTCACGTGCAGCGGTTTGCTGGCCATCCCGACTAGTGCCATGATCTCCAGGAACTCATCCTCAGCCGCCTCGCACAGCTGCTGCACATCGTCACCGCCCTGCTGGATGAACGCGTCGTAGTAGCACAGCAGGTTGGCCCGCTGCAGGATGCGGTAGAGCTGCAACTCGCCAAGAGTCCTGGGCAAAGTCGCCGCCATGACCTGAGCCAAGAGACAGGAAGAGAGGACAAAAACCCGGTCAGGAGGCGGCAAGCAAGGGCGTGGAACACCACAGAGGGAAAGAGTGATAGAAAGACAGACAGTGGAGTTATTGTGAAGTCACCCATACTGCCCTGCTCATCCTGAGGAGTCATACACTAATCTGATCTCTGTCTCTGAGGAGGTCAGGGGTCACAGAGTGAAAAACAAAATCCAGCAACACAGAAAAAATACACAATACAAACCGGATAGCGGCGAGACCGCAGATTATCATCACTAAAGAGAAATAAAGGATGTAAATTTAACCAGAATCACAAATCCTCCACAAATCCTCTACACGATCTTTACAGATAATTAACACACAACCGTTTAAATCTGTTCTAGAGTCCTGACGTCTCCCAAACCTGACTCACGAATGGAACTAAAATGTGACTAACAGACATGGATGAACCTCTTCCAGAGGCAGGAATTCCCAAGAGTGTCACTTCATTTACAAGCAGTGAGGGAAATTTCCATTTTTTCCCACTTATTTTATAAATACAGAGCGGAAATATCGCTCTAACTACAACGAAGGAGTTTGTTATTATAGTGAGATATTACTGAGAGTCACATACAGCACGGAGAAATGTTCCAATTGCGTTGACCTTTGCTAATTCTGACTAGCAACTCTGACAGTAAACATTCTGCAAAATATACAGAGTTATATATACAAGGAGAAACCAGACCACTCCAAAAAATGAATGAATGAATGAATGAATGAATGAATAAAAATTGTGCCGAAATTGTTGAAGCTTGTTATTTATGTTACATGAACATTATACTACAATAAAATGGACAAGCCTGGGAGAAGCTTTATAAAGCTAATAATGAAAGTTTATAACATTAATGACAAACCTTTTTAATACTAATGACAAATGTTTTATAAAGCTAAAGCTGAAAGTTTATAATGCTAATGACAAAAGGATTTTAAAGCTAATGACAAACGTTTATAACACAAATATATAAATGTTTTATAACAGTGACTTTTAAAAAATGAATTGCATCATCATAATTGCAACTTTCATAATGTTGCACAACTGGTTATTAGCAAACGTGAATATTATCAAACGCACACGTGATGATATCATCTGGTCGTATCAACCATCCGTACTTCACTTTCTATTTGTTAACGACAATGAAGCAGTTGGATTCGAACGTGGCACATTGCAGTGGGGGATGACAGAAATGTGTGTGTGTGTGTGTGTGTATGGATGAGAGGCGAGTGTGAGAGCGCCTGTCAGGCTCCTGAGCTGCTGGGAGAGTCGCATACCACACTCCACCTCTGCAGCAGGCGTAGGAGGAACTCTCCATCACAGCAGCACAGGCCGTGTTTGTTCCTGCTCTCCGCCACTCAGGCCCCGCTGCCTTCCCAGAATCCCCCTCTCTCCGAGGTGTGGGCGTGGAGCGATACGTGCTCGGATCCAGAGGTCACGGCGTTCAATTTCAAGTTGTATGTCTCGGATTTATTTGAGGGATTAGAGATTATGGGCTGGCAGGAACAGATTTCTCTGCGTTCCGAAAGGTCTGGGGTTGATCATGATTCAGCGCTCGCTCGTCTGCGATGTGTTTAGACTAGCATTAATGTTACAGAGTCACTGAAGGTCTTTAAGATGATAGACTTCTCAATCACGGTTCCTGAGAAAACGACGGAATGACATTTTAGGTTTCTGTGAAACAACAGTGCCGTGTTGAAACCTGTAGAAACGTATTTGCGTGCATTTGATGACTTTTAGCTTGCAAAGGTTGTTTGTGTCTGGGTTTATGCGGGTCGGGTTACACGCACGGATCTTCTGAGCGTTCAGATTATTCAAATCACCTGCGTGTCGCTCACACACCCCAGAAGATCAGATACGCCTGGAGCAAAACATCCGAGACGAGGCTTTACGCTAGAGTCTAAACACAAGTGCTAGCTCTTAAAGTGGCTTTCACTTTTATCCATG
>NC_080715.1:4102072-4117072 GCF_019097595.1 Hemibagrus wyckioides | reverse complement strand
TCACACTATCACTCAATCAATCAATCAATCATTAATGGAAGTCTTAAGGGGGTTGAACCCTATGCATGTAATGCATGTTTAATCCCATTTACATTTTAAAATAAACACGTACATTATCATTGTATCTTCTCTACTTCCATGTGAAAGCCCTTTAGAACCCTAAGAACCCTGAACTATCTACAGAACATCACAGAAAGCATCTGTTGTTCTAAAAGTCTAAATTTTACTCTCATTAATAAGTGACATTTATCTCAGAAATGTATTCACGCTGCTTTTCATCGGATCCATAAAGGTTTAAAATAAACACAATTTGTGTACCTTCTGTAAATAAACACTTCCAGGGATCCAGAGAAGATCTCCAGAACCTCTGTAGAACTTTACAACTTTACACAACAAACCGTTTACCTGTTTCTAAAAGTTTAGTTAAGGGTGTAGAAAATCTGTCATTAAACATCCGAACAAATCTAGAACTCTTAAAGTTCTTCAGGTCGTCCTCCCTCTAGAGAACCTTTTCATGATCTGGGTCAAAACTCAAGAACTTCCATTTCTAAATGATCCAAAGAGAACCTTTTTTATTTTTGTTTGAAAGAAAATCAAAATGTCCAAAATGTCATTTTTTTTCTTATTAAAGAAAGTTTGGAGGAAAAGCATCCAGTCAAACAAACACACAAACACTGGAACCCTGAAGCTAAGAACCCTTTGACTAGCTGAAGCCCTCTGAGAACCCTGACGAGAAATGATGAGATTATTCACAATACACCATTCAGAGGCATTTACAATAAACACTTTCAGAGACACAGATACGTTCTCAGTCACTGGAAGCTCTGAAGGATCGACGCAGAACTCTATCTAAAGAACCCAGAAAAACTCACATAAAAAACCCCACATAATTCCACCTTAATCATGTAAACAAAATTCGAAAACATACAACAATAAACACAATATCTATGCTATACCTTTTCTAAACACAAACAAACACTGGGAAGCCTTTAAGGGTTCCCTGATGGGACGATCTGTAGAACCGAAAATGGAGAACTTCCACTGAAGGAGCTAAGAACCCTGAACTATCCAAAGAACCCATTTTGAAAAAAATGTAAATTTATAATTTTGAGTGAATTTCAATAAACACAAAATAAATACAATATGTAGGCTACTCATATCTCCACTAAACAAACAAACAAACAAACAAACAAACAAACAAACAAAGTGCAGTCAGCTTTTATGTTGTTCCCTGTAGAACCCTTCATTGTGTTTCCAACTTCCATTCAGAACGCTTAGAACCCTTAACTATTCAAAGAACCCCTTCTGTTTGTTCTAGTGGAGTTCCGATGTGATTATTTTGACCTTAATAACCGTAATATTTATCACAGAAATGTTCACCTTAGCAACACAACACATTAAACACACTAGATATTGTTCGGAGATCCCGTGCTGTTGGTTGATTTGAGTCAGAAATATTATTAGAAGTTATTATTTTGCACCCTGGTGTAGTGTAAACACTTAACTGCCCCCCTTGCAGTTAGTAAGTGTGTGTGCGCGAGGATGTGTGCGCGAGCGTGAAGAACAACCAGATCTTACCTTTATGGACTTCTTTTTGGTCTCTTCCCAAATTCCCCCGAAAATCTCTCCTTTTTTTCTTCTTTCAGGTCAATTCTTTATGCAAGATTTTTTTTTACCGATAATAATAATAAAAAAGTTAAAGGAAGTAAAATTTGGAAATAAGTCGGGTCACTAAGGTGAAGCGTCGCGCAACATCGGATCGATATGTGAGTGAGAGAGAGAGAGAGAGAGAGAGAGAGAAAGAGAGATAGAGAATCCGCGTGCAGGTAGTTCCGTTCTTCCGTTTACCGAATCTTGGTGTGCATGCGTGCGCGTGCGTGTGTTTTGTGTGTTGTCAAAAACCCGGAGGTGCACACGATTAAAAAATAACAAAAGAGTGAGAGTGAGAGAGAGATAGAGAGAGAGAAATAGTAGACGAACTATACGCGCTTCCGCCTTTCTTTCTTTCTTTCTTTTTTTTCTTTTCGCTCACTCCCCTACTGCCAGAGTTGGGATATTCCGCGCTGCTACAATCGCGCGCTCTCGCACTCCCACGCGCGGCCCGCCCACGCAGCGATGTGCGTCACGCGGGCGCGTGGGAGGACTTCTCTGCTGTGCACCGCATCAACACACACACACACACACACACACACACACACACAGAGAGAGAGAGAGAGAGAGAGAGCGTCACCGGGAGCGCCCAAGCTCGATTTTGGGCGCGCGCACACCATCCAAGCGTGCACGCGATCCCCCCCCCACACACACACCTTAAATCTCATTGAACTCTTGCAGTTTAAATAAATAAGACGCATTTTTTATTATTGGGATGCATTTGTGTCCCGCGTGCGTCTGTCTGTGCGCGCGCGCGGGCAGTAGGAGTGGCACGCCCACGCACGTGTGCTATTCTTGCCCTCCATCGTCCTCATCTTCCTCTTCCTCCTCTTTCTTTCCTTCTCTACAGAACTCACCTGCAGCTGCACCGGGCTGTCAGTCATCCGGGAAAATAAAGGATTGCGTAGCATGATGGATTTATAGCTCAAAAAACATTTGCAAGCAAAAATGTCATATGAAAATGTGTACTCAGGAGTGTGTTGAAAGACACTGGCCTACGTGCACGAACACACACACACACACACACACACATGCACACGCATGCCAAAAAAGGCTTGGTGAGAGCTCTCTGCATACCAATCGAGGACTGATATGTAAGGAATATTTATACTATAACAGCAAGGCCTATTATTTTTTATTGTTATTATTATTTATTTATTTATTTTTTGCTCTAGACTGAAGACATTTAAAATCAAAAGAACCAAATTGGCTCACATATATGAGCCAAGAGTTTAGAATTTCTGCTTATATTTCCTGGTATTTAAACACATAGAGCATAATATATCTTGCATCAGGCCAACGTTTATGTGAGCAAAAGTATTGGAACCCATGACTTCTTGCCCAGGTGTGTCCTGTCAAATCGATTGTTTAAACAACTGTTGGTTTTATCCTCCAGAAAAAAAAAAAAGATCTGAGAGTTTATAAAGATCTGAGAGCTGTCTATTGGAGCAAAGCGAGACATTTCTAAATCAATCAGAGGCATTCCACACACATTAGCCAATACAACAAAGTGGAATGTTCAGAAAAAGAAAACAAATGAGTACTGAGCAACAGAGACCGAACAGGTTGGTCAAACAAAACAATAACAGCAGCTGATGACAGAAACATTGTGAGAGCTGTGAAGAAAAAACCAAAAAGAACAATGGGAGACATCACCAACATCCTCCAGAGGACAGGGTGAAGGTCTCACAATCCACCGTTCCAAGATAACATCGAGGCCATACCATAAGATACACTATATTACCAAAAGTTTCAGGGGTTGGACTCGGCCCCTTAGTTCCAGTGAAAGGAACTCTTAATGCTTCAGCTTCAGACATTTTGGACAATTTCATGCTCTTTGTGGGAACAGTTTGGGGATGACCCCTTCCTGTTCCAACATGACCAGTGACCAAAGCAAGGTCCATAAAGACATGGATGAGTGAGTTTGGTGTGGAGGAACTTGACTGACCTGCACAGAGTCCTGACTTCAACCCCATAGAACACCTTTGGGATGAATTAGAGTGGAGACTGTGAGCCAGACCTTCTCGTCCAACATCAGTGCCTGACCTCACAAATGTGCTTCTATAGGAATGGTCAAAAATTCCCATAAACACACTCCTAAACCTTGTGGAAAGCCTTCCCAGAAGAGTTGAAGCTGTTATAGGTGCAAAGGGCGGGGCAACTCCATATTACATTCATGTGCATGTAAAGGCAGACGTCCCAAAACCTTTGGCCTGGCCAACATAGTGTACAAACCTCTCATCAGACGGAAGCCCAGAAATGATCTGCAAGAACTCTGGAACTGAGATGAACCTAAGCTGATGTGTGAAACATGGTGGTGGTAGAGTCAGGGCTTGGGCTTGCATGTCTGCTTCTGGAACATTCTCACTAATCTTCATCGATGATGAGAGCAGCAGAATGAATTCAGAAGTCTACAGAAACATTCTGTCTGATAATTTGCAGGGAAAATGCCTCCAAACTTCATCATGCAGCAGGACAATGATCCAAAACACACTGCCAACTCAACACATGACTTCATCAAGGGGGAAGTGCAAGGTTTTAGACTGGACATGTCAATCATCAGACCTTCACCCAACTGAGCAGCATTTCATCTCCTGAAGAGGAGACTGACAGGAGAAACCACAAAACACACAAAACGACAGATACTGAGCTACAAATCTGGAAGAGCTTCACAGAAGAAAAATGCAGCTGTTTGGTGATGTCAGAGTGTCACAGGAGTGATGCAGCATACTGCGAAAAGCAACGAATATCAAGCGTTATTTACTGTAATGCTATCTGTTCTAATACTTTTGCCAAATTACAAATTGGGTGTTCTGGTTTTGTGTTCTATGATTTTTAACACATCTAGATGTAAATACCAGGAAATCCTAAACTCTAGTCTCGTAGCCATCTTTTGATCTCAAACCCAAATGTCTTTTGGTTTCTAATAGTTTTCAAGGGGACTGCTGAAGAAAAACTCAAATCTGCTCAGTATTTGGTGTAACCACTGCTTTCAACACAGGATCAGTTCTCCTTGGTTTGCTCCTTGGTTTGCTCCTAGGCTCCTGATCTTCTGTGTATTTCTTTTACCTGTCTCTTGATGTAACCCCACGCTGACCTTATGATGTTGAGATGTTGAGATCAGGGCTTAGTGATGGCCATACCATCTCTTCCAGGACTCTTCTTCTTGCTGAAGATGATAAAGTTCTTCAGCAAGTTCTTTATGACTTTGGCTGTACATTTGGGGTCTTTGCTTCAGAATAAATGTTGGGACTGATCACATGTTCGCCTGATGGATAAGTATCTGCCTGTACTTCTCAGCACTGAAAAGACCATTTCTTCTGACCAAATCCCAGACTCCTTTTGCAGAAACGTGCAAGGAACCTCCTCCCTACTTCACTGTTGCCTGCAGACACTCATCCTTGTACCGCTCTCTCTCTTCTGTGAGCCTCCTGTTAGAGCCAAACTTCACTTCACATTTTGTCTCCTGATGTTCTGCACCTCAGTTCTTGAGCTTTTGTGTAGAATCGTTTGGCCTTAATATCCATGTTTTGTGGCTTTTTGCCTGCAAGATCCTTCATTTCTGCTCAAATTTCTCCAGACTGTAGCTGGGTGTTACAGAGTCCCCCTGGTTTGTACCAGGTGTGGTGTGAGATTATGGTGCTGCTGGACTTCTGATGCTGAAGATACAGTATGTCCATTTGATGAGTCTTTCATCTGTTCTATGCTTCTAAGGTTCCTCTGCATCTACGGTCCTCGATGCTTCAGAAGAACTTGCACAGAACATCTGGAAACTTGACATTTAAGACCTGAAATCTCAGTCTCCTCACGGCTGACTTGGCGAAATTCACCATGTCTCCTCCTCACCCTACATCGTTATATTCCTCCTTCACAGATGTTTCTGTTTCAGTGAATGATCCTGTTTCAATCTATGTATTATATCGTTGATCCTTTAGCACCTGTTTGGTGTAATTGTTTAATTACGCTCTGGACTACATGCCTATGAAATCCCTGAGTGTGTCTAAGTGTATCTAGGAGAAGAGAAACCTTTAGATGTTGTTCATAAAATAGGGAACACTAAAAGCATCTCATTAGTATGAGTAAAGCAGCTCGCTGCTATGACTGTTTTTCACGACATGAAGGCTATGCTATATATCCATCTGAGTAGGAAACTATTCACTTTGCATTAATGTAAATTTAAGATGAAATGAACTGAGCATGAGGGGAAATAAATCGCTATAGAAACCGGATCCAGGAAGTAACCAGGTCCAAAAGTTTGCTTTCACAGAACCAATCGGATTACAAAGCTCCAATCCTGAAGCTAGTGGTCAGAAAAATTCACAATAAGTACATCTGCTGAGATGACTCCACATCTCATTACCCACAATCCTCTCTGCAGAATCCCTACAATTGAGAACGTAAACACGTGGGCCAACAGAAAACACTCGCTTCGAGCAAAGAAATGGAGGACGCAGTATGCAGTGCTCGAACCTTCGATGTTTCTTTCTTTATCCTGTAATCTTCCTGTCTTTTAATTTTCGTGTGTAAAAACTACAGCTACAGCGTTTTTATCGGCTGCTACAGGATCTAATCTTATAGAAGATGTTAACTTTTCAGCTCTGAGATTCAGCTACAAAGCAGCTATTGACGTTTTTGTAATATTATATACAATTATATGCAATTTATACAAGACTAGATTTATATTTATATTAATATTTATATTAATTAAGTTATACTGCAAGACTTCTGAATTCTGGATTCTGATTGGTCCAAAAAAAATTAATATTCAAAAAAATTTCTATAGCAACAGCTGCTTCATGTACATAAATTTTAAAAAATGTGTTAATGTGCACCCTGTACTAATAAATAAATAAATTAATTAATTAATAATTAAATAAATACAGTGCGGAAACATAATAATGATAATATTCCAGTTAATATTACTGAGATAATGAGTTTAATGGAGTTTTTAAAAATGATAAATTCTGTTTCTTACATATTAAGAATTTAAGTGCCATACATTATTGTTTCCATAGCAATGGCTATAGAAATAAAATAGATGTGAACAGCGTGGATTTAAAACCATGTTCCACCAGAATAGTACACTATATTACCAAAAGTATTGGGACACCCCTCCAAATTCATTGAATTCAGGGGTTAAAAGGAACTCTTAATGCTTCAGCTTCATACCAAGACATTTTGGACAATTCTCTTTGTGGGAACAGTTTGGGGATGACCCCTTCCTGTTCCAACATGACTGCACACCAGTGACCAAAGCAAGGTCCATAAAGACATGGATGAGTGAGTTTGGTGTGGAGGAACTTGACTGGCCTGCACAGAGTCCTGACCTCAACCCCATAGAACACCTTTGAGATGAATTAGAGCAGTGAATTATTACTGTGAGCCAGACCTTCTCGTCCAACATCAGTACCTGACCTCACAAATGCGCTTCTAGAGGAAAATTCCCATAAACACACTCCTAAACCTTGTGGAAAGCCTTTCCAGAAGAGTTGAAGCTGTTATAGCTGCAAAGGGCGGGACAACTCCATATTACATTCATGTGCATGTAAAGGCAGACGTCCCAAAACTTTTGGCAATATAGTGTATCTGACCCCACCCACTGAGCTTGATTGACAGGTGATCTTACTAATATTAATGAAAGGAATCTCCAGTGATGTCACTGTATGTTCAGGAAAGAGGAGTGAATGCCTTACAGTTTCTTAGTAACATAACAAAATGCGGTTTTCGTTGTTTTTTTTTGGATATCGGCACGATACGGAATGTTTTGTCCGATAACGCGGCCTTGCAGGAAACATGGAGTCAGAGAGATACCCTTAAAAGTGATCTTTATTTTGTTTTGGAATATTTTATTTTAGGTATGATTCAATGAAAATGAGCCGCTCCCTTGTGTGCTGTTTCTTTGTTTGTGTTTGTGTGCGCGTGTTTGTGTGTGTTTGTGTGTGTGTGTGTGTGTGTGTGTGCATGTGTGAGGAGACACTGGAGTTCAGGAAGACTCAGTGGAGAGGGATAAGGGAGGAGCCGTGCTCCCACATGCAGCACAACACACACTCCTCTTCCAGGATATTTACACTCCCACGCACAGTGATTCAGCTGCCACTAAGCTGCTCTGCACACACACACACACACACACACACACACAGACACAGAGATACACACAAATCCCACACATCCATATACATGCACACACACACACACACATATTGCAAACACATACACTCCCACACACACACACACACACACATGGTGAGTGGATTAGACTGCATTGTTTTGGCTGACCCACACTTATACCATATTCCTAAATTCCTGTTTCTTCCATTATATCAGTCTGAGAAATGAAGAGGCACCACAACACACACACACACACACACACACATATACCAGCTGCAGAACAAATGAATACGAGACGAAATGAGAGACAGAAGGGTGAAAGAGACATACAGTAAACACACACACACACACAGCTCAGAATCTTCCTCAGTTTCAGATGCTATTTTTGGGAAGTAGGCCAGCGACAGCTAGCAGCCCCAAGAAGATGCCATGAAATGTTTCCTTTCTTTCTTTCTTTCTTTCTTTCTTTCTTTCTTTCTTTCTTTCTTGTCATTTTATTGGTGCAATATAGTGAGACTTTATTTATTTATTTGTTTGTTTGTTTGTTTGTTTACATTTTCATTTTATTGGTGCTATATAGTGAGACTTTCTTTCTTTCTTTCTTTTTACTTATTTACATTGTCATTTTATTGGTGCAATATAGTGAGACTTTATTTATTTATTTGTTTGTTTGTTTGTTTGTTTATTTACATTTTCATTTTATTGGTGCTATATAGTGAGACTTTCTTTCTTTCTTTCTTTTTACTTATTTACATTGTTATTTTATTGGTGCTATATAGTGAGACTTTATTTTTTATTTTTATTTATTTATTTATTTATTTATTTATTTATTTTGCTGTTTTATTGGTGTTGCATAGTGAGACTTTATTTATATATTTATTTACATTGGTGTTTTATTGGTGCTATATAGTGAGACTTTTATTTTTTATTTTATTTATTTATTTATTTATTTATTTATTTATTTTACTACAATTATGAACATTTTTACTGAAAGATTTTAAAGAATTGATATTTTTCTCAGAGTGTGTTTTGCAGAAGAGTATTTTGCTAAAAAAAATGGGGGGGGGGTTAATTATTTATAAAACTATAAAACATGAAAAGGAAAAGATTTATTAAATTCATTATGAAAATGATTCTCCAGCATCCTCTTCCGATGGTTAGAAGTCTCCTGATTGGCTCAGAATGAAGTCGCTCTTTCTTTCCGTCTCTCTTTCACTTCAGCAGGTTGTGTTAAAACTGTAGTGAGTGTATTCACATGGATTATGAAAAAGAATTGCCTGGAGGTCCTGTAATGCAATTAACCAGAGAGAGGAAGATGTTTGCCTTCATCACTGCAGCTCACAGCAAATCAACTCACGCCAACTCACACGAGTCAGGACTCATTTTTTCCACAAACTCATCTGTGTGTGTGTGTGTGTGTGTGTGTGTGTGTGATGGTCCAACCCATACTGTTTACTCTGATATTATTCATACTCGTGTCTGGTCAGATCACTGATTACTTGTGGTACAGCTGACTTACATTTAGCCACACCCACAAAACGACTGACTGACCGCTGTCAGAAAATCAGGTGAAACTGAACCTCAGGAGTGTCTCAAGTGCTAAATCCGGTAATGTAGCTTAGCCACTGCAGCGAAGCCATTCCACACACACACACACACACACACACATGCACAAACTTCTCCTTCTGTGATAGGGAGCCAATACTTTTGTCCTAATCAAGTCTTACAGGTGTTTAGGGTAGAGATGAGACAAATCCGATATCAAGGACATCAGCAAAAATATAAATAAAAAATGTATTTGTTCGAGTATGTAACAAATGAAGAACTGGAATTTTAAAAAAGAAAAGAAAAAAATCTCTTTTTTCAATTGTATTTGTTTTTTTTACATATAAAGATATTAAAAATATAATTATTTTTGTTCATTATTTTAATTTACATGTATTTATTTATGTATTTATTTATTTGTTTGTTTGTTTAATATTATTTTGTTAAAAATAAAAACTGTTTATTTTAATGTTTTATTTTAATGTTAATTATTTTTTCATTATCTACATTTATTTATTTATTGTTTGTTTGTTTAATATTATTTTTTTAATAAAAAATATTTAAAAGAAAATATTATTTTTTTAATGTTCATTATTTTCATTTACATTTATGTATTTATTTATTTGTTTGTTTGTTTGTTTGTTTGTTTATTTGTATAATATTTAATAATTGATTTTTGTGCAAGTGTTTAACTGAATTTTCTATATGAATTTTTTAAATGCTTCATTACATTAAAAAAAGAAATGATTTTAATGTTTTTAAATAAATAAATAAATAAATAAATAAATATCAAATATGTTGATGATGTTGATGATAAAATCAAAATATAAATCCAGAACATACATATATATAATAGATATTAAATATAATATATTAATTAATAATATATTTTTAAATATGAATATAAATTGAATGAAAAATGGCGTCAAAAATAACAAATTATAAACAGAAAAAAAACACTAATAACAAAGGCTGTGATGAGAGTGAGAGTGAAGAGAGGAGAGATGGAGTGATGAAAATGCTGGGAAATGGAGTCCAGTTTTTGAGAAAGCGATGAATTTTAAAAGAGATTTAAAATTCTTCATCATAATCTGGATCGAAAATCGGAGAAACTCCTACACACTGATACGGTCTGAAGAAGAAGTGGAATTCCATCAGTCACATTTCTTGTGTAAACGCACTTACGAGGAAATATCCAGCACGGTGTGTGTGTGTGTGTGTGTGTGAGAGAGAGATACTCTAGCTCTGGCTCATTACAATTCTATAAAAACACGCCGATCTTTACAGCCATGCAGTGATTTGGGAGTAAATCATCTCCGGCTTCATCTCTTTATTTAATTTAAAGGATCTTTTCTTCGATTACAATGCGGTTTCTTCGTTCTCAGTGTGAACGTAATCCGATTATTTCAGCAATCCGATTACTGAAGACAGCTTGGATGATGATGTTAAACATTTGTGTATCATTTATATGCATCCGCTGTTGAATTCTGCGCTCTGATTGGTCAGATGTTGTGAAAAGCAGCTCTGACCAGCGCTCGTTCGAATACGTTACGGTTTCTATAGCAACAGGGGTGAACAGTAGACACGGTGATGTTTATTTATCTTCTAGAGTCAGCGCTTTGTAATTGTTTTTCCTCTTCAGGACAGAAAAGATTAGCTACGTTAGCCTTGTCCGAAACTTAACGTGTTAATAGACCCCAAGCAGGTCATCAGGGATAAAGGAAAGACTCCATCAGACTCCCACTCGCGTGCCTTTGGAGTTGGTCATCATGCTAAGAGCGAGGTCTTACAGGAGGATGAATCAACATCTGTTTATCTTCCATGGAATGTATCATCATTGTTGTTTTTTTTTTGCACAGATCTTCTACATCATGATTCACACAAATCTGACACGTCATTACTCCTGCAGAAAAAAAGTAAACAAAAACAAACCTGGACTCAGATTTGTGTAGCGTCCTGCCTGTGGTCATGTGGTGAGATAAATCATGTCCTCTAGGTCATTTATCATAAACCCATTCACCTCAGTTTAACCTTCATACCTTCAGACAGAGAGAAAGAGAGACAGGGAGAGAGAGAGAGAGAGAGAGAGACAGGCCGAGAGAGAGAGAGAGAGAGAGAGAGCGAGAGAGATACACACACACAGGGTGCAAAAACACATCACAAGACTGAATGAAACGATCCCATTCACTGTGTGTGGGATGTGAGGTATTCAGTTTAAATTTGGAAGAAATAATTCAGCGGTGGAGAACAGAATTACGTTTACAACATTACAAATAAAAAGACGCAGTGAAGCCTGACCAAGTTTTACAGAAGGAGGGGTGGAGGTGAAGGAGGTCAGTAGAAGGAAAGATGGAGGTGATGGAGGTCAGTAGAAGGAAAGATGGAGGTGATGGACGTGATGGAGGTCAGTAGAAGGAAAGATGGAAGTGATGGTGGTCAGTAGAAGGAAAGATGGAGGTGATGGAGGTCAGTAAAAGGAAAGATGGAGGTGATGGAGGTCAGTAGAAGGAAAGATGGAGGTGATGGAGGTCAGTAGAAGAAAAGATGGAAGTGATGGTGGTCAGTAGAAGGAAAGATGGAGGTGATGGAGGTCAGTAGAAGGAAAGATGGAAGTGATGGTGGTCAGTAGAAGGAAAGATGGAGGTGATGGAGGTCAGTAGAAGGAAAGATGGAGGTGATGGAGGTCAGTAGAAGAAAAGATGGAAGTGATGGTGGTCAGTAGAAGAAAAGATGGAGGTGATGGAGGTCAGTAGAAGGAAAGATGGAGGTGATGGAGGTCAGTAGAAGGATAGGTTGAGGTGATGGAGGTCAGTAAAAGGAAAGATGGAGGTGATGGTGGTCAGTAGAAGAAAAGATGGAGGTGACGGTGGTCAGTAGATGGAGAGGTGGAGGTGACGGTGGTCAGTAGAAGAAGAGGTGGTCAGGGGGAAGAGAGGTGGAGGTGATGTTGGTCAGGGGGTATTAGCCAGGACTGGTGAGTGCGTTGCCATGGTTACAGTGTGTGTGTCATGTGAGTTACTTTACTCATATCAGCACAAACTGAGCTCCAGTCAGTGTTTTTATTTTTCTGAACATTTTTTCTCTAAGCTTTAAAAGCATCGATTTCTGTGTGATGAATCTGCAGTTGTTGAACGTTTAAAGTGTGTGAGATACTGAAGCATCCTGTGTGTGTGTGAGTGTGTGTGTGTGTGTGTGTGTGAGAGCACAGAGGAAGCTTTAATCAGCTCGTTTTGGTGGGTCTGTTTTTCAGCCCCAGTGTAATGACACAGGTTCCTCTGAAGCAGAACCGAGAGACTGAGAGCCCACTCTCTCTCAACGCCCACGGCCTTTCAGCTCATTTCCCCTGAGCCCTGAGCTGCCCTCCTCCTGACCTCTCCATCTCTCTGTCTCTCTCTCTCTCTGTCCCACCCTTTCTCTCTCTCTCTCTCTCTCTCTCTCTCCCACCCTTTCTCTCTCTCTCTCTCTCTCTCTCTCTCCCACCCTTTCTCTCTCTCTCTCTCTCTCTCTCTCTCTCTCTCTCTCTTTCACACACACACACATACACACACACAGTCCAGTTCAGTTCTGGAGCTTTATTAGCATGACCATTACATCAGGAACAGTATCTCTATCCCTCTTTATGTGTTTCTCTCTCTCTGTCTGTTCTTTTTGGTTATCTCTTTGTTTCTCTGTCTCTTTCTTTGGGTGTCTCTCTTGCTGTCTATCACTCTCACCCCCCCTTCTTTTTGGGTATTTCTTTGTGTCTCTCTCTCTTTCTTTGAGTGTCTCTCTTCCTGTTCATTCTGTTCATCACTCTCACTTTCCTTTTCCCTGTCTATCTCTCTTTTCCTCTCTCTCTCTCTCTCTCTCTCTCTCTCTCTCTCTCTCTCTGTGTGTGTGTGTTCTTTTTGGGTATCTCTTTGTTTCTCTCTCTCTTTCTTTGGATGTCTCTCTTTCTGTCTATCACTCTCACTTTCTCTTTTCCTCTCGCTCTCTCTCTCTGTTTATTTTGGCTGTCTCTCTCTCTTTCGTTGGCTCTTTCTGTCCCCTTCTCTGCCTCTCTCTGTTTTGGCAGTCTTCCTCTTCTTCTCCTCTTCTCTCTCAGGGGACAGGACAGAGGACGAGCGATCTGTTCATCATCGTATCTGAGCCGAAACGCTGAGGATCTCAGAGGAGCCGCTACCCAGATCCTCGTCTCACTTTCCAAACCAGCGCGAAGACGGAGTGTAGACACTCTTTCATTCATGATTTAAGAAATAAATGTGTGTGTGTGTGTGTGTTGCTTTATACGGTGTGTATAACAGCACTTGGCTTTAAGTGAGAGCGCTTTTAATTCAGCAGCTGCTTTATAATCCCAGCCTGCTAAAAGACATACTCACTCATCTTAATGTTACTCATATTCTTCACCTTACTCATGAAATAAAAACAGCCCTCCATTAGTGTGTGTGTGTGTGTGTGTGTGTGTGTGTGTAGGCTCTAATGTTTAAATTAGCCCTGAATGTGTGATCTAAAACCATTAAACACTGTTTATGTAGAATAATAAAAGGTTTAATATGTTTTTAATGCCCAAGAAACCTACTCTACACCTTTAGCCTCATTAAATATTCTCAGAAATCATGAATATGCATGAATATGCAAATGAGCGCCGGCCCAAATAGCCTAATATTAGCTAGAAGCCACTCTAGAAGTATGGATTGATCTGGAATTGTTGTATTATTTTTTCCTCACAGATTTAATCATCTTGATAACTTGTTGCCATGACAACGAAAATTTGGTTCATTTGCTAAAGAACATTAGCTTAAGTTAGCCGGCTAGGTAGCTACTCACAAACGGTCGGCGTCGACTTGAGTCAGTTTATTCTTAAGTAGTTATAATGCTACTAATTCTCATTGCAAACATTATCTCACTTAGCTAGGCTAGCTGGCTAATTTAACAGCTAGAACACTGACTCGCTGATTTCATTGTGTGTTTTGAATGGAATTAGCATACTATTATGTATTTAACTAGCTAAACTGGGCAAAATATGATATGCTACCGTGGCCACCGTTATCTCTTTGATCAGCAAAGTTACGTAGCTAGCTGGCTAATAAACCGCTAAGAAGTTGCTATGCTGCCGAGCAATTGCTAGCTCAGAGATTTCAGTTTTGAAAATTAGCATATAAGCATAGTTTTATTCGTGACCAAAATTAGGGAAAATTAGATAGCTGGCTAGTTATCAGCTAGTAAACTAGCTCACTCAATACAGAAGATCATTTGTGTTGTTCTGTTGTAATTTGTTCAGCTAAAAATGTTGAAATATAACGTTACCATGACGATAATAATTTTCATCACAAGCATTAGCTAACCATTGGCTAATAAACTAGTTCATGCATTTCTTATTGATTTATTCCTTTAAAAGGAGCTAAACTTGCTGAAACATGATGTTACCATGACAACCATTATTTCCTTCAACAACAAAGTTAGCTAGCCTGCTAACAACCTGATAATAATTACCTCAGAACTTTAATTTGAAATGGAAAAAATGATGGTGCTACTATGACAACCATTGTTTTCTTCATTATCAACACTAGCAAAGTTACCTGGCAAGGCTAGTCCTCTGCTAGTTTAAGCTAGCATAACTGTTTAAGTAGCACTGTTGAGATTTAAATGATTATATTGTTGTGATTTATCATTTAACAGTAGCAAAACCTGCTGAAACACGACGTTACCATGATTTAT